>NC_045960.1:103524190-103607432 GCF_010909765.2 Amblyraja radiata
CACAAATGTACACATTCATTACAGTGGCGCAGTGTGTAATGATCAGTGAATACACTACAGGAACTCACAATGGTTTCTTTGTTTTTCACCCGTACTTATGACCTCCCAGTACTATACACTATGTAAAATGGGGGTGCCTGGAATGTGCTTCCGGAGATGATGGTGGAGACAGATACGATCTTGGCATTCAAGAGCACATTTGGAAAGTGGTGAAATCATTGGACAAAGTCAGCATGGATTTACGAAAGGTAAATCATGTCTGACGAATCTTATAGAATTTTTCGAGGATGTAACTAGTAGAGTGGATCAGGGAGAACCAGTGGATGTGTTATATCTGGACTTTCAGAAGGCTTTCGACAAGGTCCCACATAAGAGATTAGTATACAAACTTAAAGCACACGGTATTGGGGGTTCAGTATTGACGTGGATAGGTAAACAGGAAGCAAAGAGTAGGAGTAAACGGGTCCTTTTCAGAATGGCAGGCAGTGACTAGTGGGGTACCGCAAGGCTCAGTGCTGGGACCCCAGCTATTTACAGTATATATTAATGATTTGGACGAGGGAATTGAATGCAACATCTCCAAGTTTGCGGATGACACGAAGCTGGGGGGCAGTGTTAGCTGTGAGGAGGATGCTAGGAGGCTGCAAGGTGACTTGGATAGGCTGGGTGAGTGGGCAAATGCATGGCAGATGCAGTATAATGTGGATAAATGTGAGGTTATCCACTTTGGTGGCAAAAACAGGAAAGTAGACTATTATCTAAATGGTGGCCGATTAGAAAAAGGGGAGATGCAACGAGACCTGGGTGTCATGGTACACCAGTCATTGAAAGTAGGCATGCAGGTGCAGCAGGCAGTGAAGAAAGCGAATGGTATGTTAGCATTCATAGCAAAAGGATTGAGTATAGGAGCAGGGAGGTTCTACTGCAGTTGTACAGGGTCTTGGTGAGACCACACCTGGAGTATTGCGTACAGTTTTGGTCTCCAAATCTGAGGAAAGACATTCTTGCCATAGAGGGAATACAGAGAAGGTTCACCAGACTGATTCCTGGGATGTCAGGACTTTCATATGAAGAAAGACTGGATAGACTCGGCTTGTACTCGCTAGAATTTAGAAGATTGAGGGGGGATCTTATAGAAACTTACAAAATTCTTAAGGGGTTGGACAGGCTAGATGCAGGAAGGTTGTTCCCGATGTTATAGAAGTCCAGAACAAGGGGTCACAGTTTAAGGATAAAGGGGAAATCCTTTAGGACCGAGATGAGAAAAACATTTTTCACACAGAGAGTGGTGAATCTCTGGAACTCTCTGCCACAGAAGGTAGTTGAGGCCAGTTCATTGGTTATATTTAAGAGGGAGTTAGATGTGGCCCTTGTGGCTAAAGGGATCAGGGGGTATGGAGAGAAGGCAGGTACAGGATACTGAGTTGGATGATCTGACATGATCATGTTGAATGGCGGTGCAGGCTCGAAGGGCCGAATGGCCTACTCATGCACCTATTTTCTATGTTTCTATGTAAGAGGCTTTTTGTACAGGGATATGGATATGCAGGGAATGGAGGGACATGGATCATGTGCAGACGGAGGAAATTAGTTTAATTTGGTATCATATTCAGCATGGACATTGTGGCCTGTATTGTTCTATGTTTTATGATCAATGAAAACGCTACAGCAACTCAGAGGCAATTCTTAACACTTGACAACTCGCAACAGTTTATTTGTGTTCTCCTCTATTTATGACCTCAGTCACTAAGAAGAACAAGAGACCACTGGCATTTTCCACAACTAACCTGCATGGCTCATTGCATCTGCACTTGCCTGATATGGTTAAACTATGTAAGGATGTGTAAAGCCAGGGAAAGCAAGGATAGAAAATCAACACTGGCAGTTCAAAGCTCCCTGAAAGTAGCAACACAAGCAAGGACCAAGTAAGCACACCAATGTCTACACTTCCTTAGAAGGCTTAGGAAGTTTGGCATGTGCCCTACAACTCTCACCAACTTCTACACATGCACCAGAGAAAGCACATTATCAGGATGCATCATTGAGAAGAGCTCCATCTAAGACCGCAAGAAATTGCAGTGAATTGTGAACGCAGCCCAAACCAACTTCCTTTCTATTGGCTCCTTTTATACCTCATGCTGCCTCAGCAAGGCCAGCAGCATAATCAAGGACAACTCACACCCTGTTCAAAAGGGAACTGCAGATGCTGGAATATCGAAGGTACACAAAATTGCTGGGGAAACTCAGCGGGTGCAGCAGCATCTATGGAGCGAAGGAAATAGGCGGCGTTTCGGGCCGAAACCCTTCTTCAGACTCACACCCTGTCCACTCCCTCATCTCCCCTCTCCCATCAGGCAAAAGTTAGAGAAGTGTGAAAACGCACACCTCCAGATTCAGGGATAAGTTTTTTTCCCAGCTGTTATCAGGCAACTGAATCATCCTACCACAACCAGAGAGCGGTCCTGAACTACTATCTACATCATTGGTGACCCTCGGGCTATCCTTGATTAGGACTTTGCTGGCTTTACCTTGCACTAAACGTATTCCCTTATCATGTATCTACACACTGTAAATGGCTTGATTGTAATCATGTTTTATCTTTCTTCCGACAGGTTAGCACGCTGCAAAAGCTTTTCACTGTCCCTCGGTACACGTGAAAATAAACTAAACTGAACTGAAAAGATAAGGTGGTAAAGAAGGTGTATGGTAAACTAGAATGGTTTTACATAAGAAATCAAAAAAATTGTGGAGGGAGTGGGTAAGAGGTTGAGACAAAGTGTTCATGCTGCTGCACCCGCTGAGTTTCTCCAGCATTTTTGTGTACCTAAGAGGTTGAGACAATGTTGGTTCAGCCATGATGATATTGAATGGTGGAGAAGGAATCTGTTTCTTATGTCCTTGTATTCAGCTAAATACTAGAAAAAGCACTTTGAATTGTGGAAGGTGTTTGTACAGCCTACAAATGTTTATGAAGGTGTCAAACTATGTCTTCCGATGACTGTATAATTCACAAAAGGTACCCAATTAATTCCATACTATAATGAGACAGTTGCAAGACAGCCCTTATTGGAAGTTTTCCATTCCATGTTATTTTGGATCATATAAAAACTGGCCTTACGTGAATAGTGACAGCATCTGACAGCAGGCATGCTAGCATGAATTGCCCAGTTCAATTTCCTGCCCATTATGATTTCACCTGTAAAATATACTCATAAATCATAATTAAACTTCATACCTCCCAGAAAATGACATTGTTCATTCCAGTTTATGGACAATGCTGTCATTTCAAACTCCACACCTGGTCAATTCTGCAGTGATCACAGATGGGCTATATTTTGGGGGGGGAATGTTGTGTTGTTCTCCCTATGTTAAGTGGTTCTCCAGTAGGAGTCCTGATGTTTTATACAGGAACTCACATGTGGCCAAATGCGTGTCACAGCAAAGTAAGCAAAAAACAGAGAGTGAACATTGGTTTGGAAACAACTCCATCCAACACTGCAAGAAATTGTAGAGAGTTGTGGTCATAGCCCAGACCATGACACAATCCAATCTCCCCTCCCTTCCACCAGTATAATCCAGGACCAGTCTCAGCTCGGTCACTTCTTCTCCTCTGTCCCATCAGACAAGAGATAAATACATTTGAAAAGGCATACCTCCAGATTCAGGGACAGTTTCTTCCAAGCTGTTCTCTGGCCACCGAACAGTCCTCTCATCAGCTTGTATGTGGTTCTGACCTCCCATTTACCTCATTGGAGACCTTTGAACTATCTTTAATCAGACCATCTGATTTTATCATGCACTAAATGTTGCACCCTTTATCCTTTAGCTATGCATTTAGAATGGTTTGATTTAGGAATGAGATAAGGAAAAAACCTTTTCACCTAGAGATTTGTGAATCTGTGGAATTCTCTGCCACAGAAGGCAGTGGAGGCCAATTCACTGGATGTTTTCAAGAGAGAATTAGATTTAGCTCTTCGGGCTAAAGGAATCAAGGTATATGGAAAAAAAGCAGGAACGGGGTACTGATTTTAGATGATCAGCCATGATCATATTGAATGGCTGTGCTGGCTCAAAGGGCTGAATGGCCTATTTTTCTATGTTTAATCACGTACAAACTTTCCTTTGACTGGATAGCTTGCAAGCAAAAGCTTTTCACGGTACCTGGGTAAATGTGGCAATAACAAGTTGAATTTAACAATAAATTAACTTAAAAAATAAAAAATTGCGTGACTTTTATATACCTTTGTACTGTTCTCCGTGTTCAAGCAGACCCTTGTTACCAGTCTTGCCTTCTTCACTGGGGACAGTGGTTTGGCTGGTGATGAATACACAAATTCACACAAGGAGAAAAATTATTAAACGTTAAGCAAGTCACAAAATTAATCACCTAGTGTAATCCAGTATGTTTAGCATTCATGAAGGTGTCACAACTACCAAAAAGGTTAGTTTTAATAAAAGGTGGGGATTTAATTGTGTAGCAGAAGACGAAATCCCACTAGTCAAAATGATCTTTATCATCCGTATAGACTTTAATATCAGTGTGATTATGAATTCTTCATGCCATTTTATTTCATAATACCCCCTAATTTGAGGAGACGATTGAAATTACTTCACATTTGTCGAGAGATAGACACCAGGCCAATTAGATTTTGATGGCTTTGTGTTAAGTACCACAGTTTTGCAAATTTTTCTGAACATGAACTTTCTGCATTGTCATTTTCAAAAGAAGTGAAGCTATTGATTCACAGCATGCATTTGCCAGGCGAATAAAATTGCATGAAGTGTCAAGCAGGTAACTTTATTCTGCGTTGACATTGCTAATGCGTGCTGACATTCTCATACTGTTAATGGAAGGGCAGCTGAGATTTTTCACAATCTAAAATAAGCACATTCACAGCTAATGATTCAAACCGACTGATTGAGTTATTACTTGGGAATTTCTGGAATATCAACAACTTTTACATTTCTTAATTCATCGAATGTGGTCGGCGCTGGCTGTGCCTGCATTTATTGCCATTCCCAATTGCTCTTGTACAGAATTATTTGCTAGGTCGTTCAAGAAGGTAGTTAAGGATCAACCATATTGTTGTTGGTTTGCAGTCACCTGTCAGGTTTAGGTTTATAATTGTCACGTGTACCGAGCAACAGTGAAAAACAGGGCGCCAGGGCTTATAGGGAGAAGGCAGGAGAATGGGGTCAGGAGGGAGAGATAGATTAACCATGATTGAATGGCGGAGTAGACTTGATGGGCCGAATGGCCTAATTCTGCTCCTATCACTTATGATCAGATAATGCTATACAGAAATACAATCAAGCCAAACTCCAATACAATCAGTAACCACAAGAAATGGTGATAGATATATAGAGTCTTACAGCATACAAACAGGCTCTTTGGTCTAACCTGCCCATGCCGACCAACATGTTCCATCTACACTCGTCCCACCTGCCTGCGTATGCCCCATATCTCTATCCGATCCTTGCAAACCTATCCATAGAGGTTTCTGCAAACCCTTTCTGCAAACCTATCCTAGGCTGGAGGGAATTGGAGAGATAGAGGGAGGGAGAGATAGATCAGCGACGATTGAGTGGCGGAGTAGACTTGATGGGCCGAAAGGCCTAATTCTGCTCCTATCACATGATCATATGACAGTGGAGAATGGTGTGTTGACAGTGGCAAATTACAGTAGAAAATAGTGTACATAACGAGAGCAGTTGTCCTGATCTGCCTAGCAACTCTTTACAGCTCTGTAATTCACAATTCTCATGTTCTGATATTCTCCAGTGAAGAAACTGTACAAAATATGGTGATCACCTAAGACCATCGGCATTCAGACTGTCCGTCCGACCCTGGAGTTTCTGCTGCCTGCCACTCTATTTCTTCACTCCACTCCTACTCTGACCTATCTCTGTGGCTTGTTGTATTCTAATAATGAAGCTCAATGCAAGCTCGCAGAACAACTCTTCATCTTCCATCTGGGCATGTTGCAGCCTTACAGATTCAATACCAAATTCAATAGCTTCAAGTAATTTTAGTTAAACTCAAGATGTTGCTGGGGAGTGGTGACTCTATGCATGCTGGTTCCAGAAGAAGATCGACTATTGACAACTGCAATCGTTTCACGCTTTCAAATTTCTATTTTAGTTGTAAATCTTAAAGGGCCTGTCCCACTTGGACGACATGTAAGCGACTGAGGAGCGTCAGTGACTGATGCCCAGTAAAAACAGTCGTTGTACGACATACACGCTGACATATGCTGTCATGCGGGTGACGTCCGGTTAGGGTTGAGGCTGTAAAATAGACCTAACCCAGACTCTAGAGGTTTGGAGAGACCATTGGAAGAGAGATCTGCCTCTGGGACAACTTGTGGCCAATAGTTTAGTTCCTATGAGGAGCAGGCAGAACATTGGGGGTTCGAGTCCAACCCCTGGGGCCCCTGCGTCACATTTAGTTCAGAGATACAGTGCCCTTCGGCACACCGAGTCCGCACCGACCAGCGATTCCCCCACACACTATCCCACACACGCTAGGGACAATTTATACTTATACCGAGCCTATCAACCTATAGTTAGGGTTACAGTTACGTTTAGGGTTAGGGCTAGGGTTAGGGTTAGGATTTGGGTTTCCTCCCGCACTCCAAAGGCACATAGGTTTGTATAAATTGTCCCTAGCATGTGTGGGATAGTGTGCGGGGGATCGCTGGTCGCAGGCTGGGTCCACAAATGGGGGGGCGTCGGGGAAAGTGGGGGGGGAGGGGGGGGGAGGGGGTTGGAGAACGGGAGAAGGGAGGGAGAGGGGGAGAAGGGGATGTGAGGGAGGTGGGGTAGTGGAAAAGAGGGAGAAGAGTGGAGCGGGGAGAAGGAAGGAAGAGGGGAGAAGGGGGGAGAGAGGGGAGAGGGGAGTTCAGACAACACTAACTGAATCCATCCCTGTGAAAAGTTATAGAGACGGTGATCGGATCTGGAAGCGGACCAATACGTCTATAAATAAAACTCAACGACTCAGACATCTTTTCATTTGCACAATTGATTTTGTTGTATTAATTTTAATATATAAATGTTTAAAATCCATGCATTGAAGGAAGAATATTTTATAGCCCATCTGTGGATCCTAACCCTAACCCTAACCGGGCATCACCCACAGGACAGCATACGTCAGCATGTGACAGGGTGCAAGACATGATGAGACACCCAAATGTCGCCCCAGGAATTTGAACATTCCAAAATCCTGTGGCGACAGGGAAGCACCGCGTGATACTCCGCGTCACTGCATGCGTCACCACGCCTCACCACACATCACGACCGTGTCACGACACGACAACCTCTTTTTAGGCTCTCGCCTAAATGTTGCCCAAATGTCGCCTAAGTGCGACAGGCCCTTAACACTATACTGCACTCTGGTATTTTCTCTTTCCACTGCCAATTGTATTTGTGTATGGTTTGTTTGTACTTATGCATAGTAAGATCTGTGGGGGCCGGCACAGTGGCGCAGCATTAGAATTGCTGCCTTACAACGCCAAAAACCGGGTTCGATCCATGACTACGGGTGTTGTCAGTGCGGAGTCGGTACGTTTTCCCTGTGACCGTGTGGGCTTTCTCCAGGTGTTCTGATTTCCTCCCACACTCTAACAGCACGCAGGTTTGTAGGTTAATTAGTTTCAGTAAAAAGTTGTAAATAGTCTCTAGTATAGTCTCCAGTGTGTAGGATAGTGCTAGTGTACGGGGTGATTGCTGGTTGGCATGGACTCAGTGGGTCGAAGGGCCTGTTTCTCTCACGATTTGACTGGATAGCACGCAAGATTTTTCACTGTATCTCGGTACACGTAACAATAATATACCAATACCTATTTTTGAACGTTGACTTCTCTAATTTCAAGTAACCTTTGCTTTCCCTCTCTCCATCCCCTCCCCTTCCCAGTTCTCTGTCCAGTCTGACTGTCTCCGTTTATCTTTGCTTTGATGTTACCTTCTCCCAACTAACAATGGTTCTACATTTCCTGATCTACATTCCCTTTGTCCTGTTTTCACATCTTACACTTCCTTATCTATATACTTCCTTATCTATGTACCGCCCACTATCTGACATCAGTCTGAAGAAGGGTCTCTACCCGAAACATCACCTGTTCCTCCTCTCCAGAGATGCTGCCTGTCCCGCTGAGTTACTCCAGCATTTTGTGTCATCTCCAATAATTCTATTATTATGTTTGTACAAACTGACTGATTTTGCTGTTGGTCATCCATCTGTAATATTGGCTCAGATTTTCCCTCACCCCCAGCATGGCCTGACCTGTGTAGCAGTCCCCACATCTCTGCAATTCACAGCTCTCATGTTCCGTTGTACATCCAGAGATGCTTTTGCAATTTGATTTTTTAACTTTAGACTTCTGACTTTTAGATTTTAAGTTTATTCCTTAATGTAACACAAGAAAACAAATCGATAAAATTATTCGCAATACTGCTTTTACACAACTCTTAACTCGTACATTTCTTCTTGAGTGTTTAGCTAGAAGAATATGTGACTACATTTATGTTATTTTAAGTGACATATTCTACAGAAATGCATAAAGTTACCCATTGCAGGGATAAATCACCAACTCTGTCAACCATTGTTAGTGATGATAATGGTTCTTCAACACCTTATCCCTATGGCAATGCTGTCCTTACCTATTTCCTTTGTTGTACTCATCCCTACCCGACTTTCACTGCAATATAAAACAATATATTTTTGTAATCTGTCCCTTTGTAATGAAAGGCATATGACCTGAAAGTTTAAATTCCTTTTCTTCTTCCACAGATATTGCCTGTCCTGCCGAATGCTTTCAGCATTTGATGTTTTGCTTTCAGGTCCTCTAAATGTATGAATGGCAAATGAAGACTTGTCCATTGCAATATAAATCATAATTGCTGAATTATTCTGTTCAGTTATAATATTATCCTAGGTATATTAACATATTGAGCTGCCACCAGCCTAAAGAAAAGTTTTCCACTGTCTTTTGGAAGTCATGCATTACTGCTAAGCTAATGATATAATTAAAGCTCCATTTTGAATCTGCTGGGCTGTTAAATCAACATAGCATTATGTTTATGCTGCAGGGTGGCATTAGAATGCACAATGAACACAGCAAATTTGTCCCATTCTGCTGGAAGATCCATCATTAATCCTTGGATGGTTTTTCACAGTCAGTCAGGAGAAAGTAGAAGTTCCACATCAACTTCCCGGGCGGATTTCAATTTCAATTATAAAACAAAATAATCAGCTCGAAGATAAACACAAAGAGCTGTAGTAACTCATCGGGTCAGGCAGCATCTCAGTTTCAGTTTAGTTTATTGCCACGTGTACCGAGGTACAGTGCTAAATCTTTAACAGCAAAACATAAAAAGCATCTCTGGAGAAAAAGGATGGGTAACGTTTCGGGTCTAAAGAAGGCTCCCGACCCGAAGAGTCTAAAGAAGGGTCCCCCGACCCGAAACGTCACCCATCCTTTTTCTCCAGAGATGCTGCCTGACCTGCTGAGTTACTCCAGCACATTGTGCCAAAATTCGATATAAACCAGCGTCTGCAGTTCCTTTCCACACAAAATAATCAGCTCCACACTTTAAACAACTCCTCAATAGAACCAAAAATTCAGGAGTGGTATCAAACAAGTTACACATTTTATACGGGTCAGAAGTGAATATCTATTCACACTTGCTTGTTTTACAGCAAATAATATGTCGATACTTTTTATTGGAGATAAGACAGTTAGCAGGTAACTGCAGTTTTTCAGATTGAAGGGCCTACTTATCGGCCTACAGGATTGTGTCGTTAGAGGAAGGGTTAAATCTAGAAAAGTACATGCAGCCATGTAGAACTACAGGGTTACCCAAATTCAGGCTAGAAATGTTGGATGGCCAACAGAAGGGGGCTTATATATGAAGCGCAAGACAAAAGCAAAAGGGAAAGTACAGCCAATGCAACTTGGATTTTGCTAATAATTTTAGTTTAGTGATACAGCACGGAAACAGGCCCTTCGGCCCACCGGGCCCGCGCCGACCAGCGATTAACACTACACCCGCTAGGGACAATTTTTACATTTACCAAGCCAATTAACCCACACCCCTGTACGTCTTTGGAGTGTGGGAGGAAACCGAAGATCTCGGACACAATCCACGCAGGTCACGGGGATAACGTACGAAATCCGTACAGATAGCACCCGGGTATCCGGCGCTGCATTCGCTGTAAGGCAACAACTCTACCGCTGCGCCACCGTGACCACCCAGATGCACATGGCAACATGAGTAGCTGAGAACTAAATGTGAATGAGGAAAAATGCACTTGATGTGAATTATAAAATAATTTCTATTAACAGTGCACATGAAGTAGAGGGGATAGGTGCGGCTTGTGAGGCTGCTGCAGTTGACACATCTGCTCCCTGCTTGTTGTGTGGTGTGAAATGGGAGCAAGTTGATGCACCACCTCATGAAGATGACGGAAAGTGTTTTTTTTCCGATCTGATCAGTGCAAACATTTTTATAGTGCTGGTTGCAGAACACGATGAGCAGAGTTCACACACCATTTTGGTCCCAATATCTGAGGAAGGATGTGCTGGCATTGGGGAGGGTCCAGGGGAGGTTTACGAGAATGATCCCGGGGATGATTGGGTTAATGTATGAGGAGCATTTGATGGCTCTGGGCTTGTATTCGCTGACGTTTAGAAGAATGAGTGGAATCATTGTAAACCTACCAAATAATGAAAGGCCTTGATAGAGTGGATGTAGAGAGGATAGTTTAGTTTATTGTCACATGTACTGAGGGGGTACAGTGAAAAGCTTTTGTTGCATGCTAACCGGTCAGCGGAAAAAAAATTACATGATTACAATCGAGCCATCCACAGTGTACAGATACATGATAAAGGGAATAAAGTAAGAAATGCTGCAGATGGAGTGGAGATTTAAACGAGTAGACCAATTGTAATGCATGATTGCAGATCCACTTCTGTGACCAGTGCACAAAGAGTCGCCTGGTTTGAGAACCATCTTGGTTCAGAATGACAGTCAAGGAACAGAGAACACAGCCTCAGAATAAATGGACGTACCTTTGGAATGGAGATGAGGATTGCCCACACTGATTAACATGTCCCATCGACACTACTTCCACCTGTCTGCAGCTGGTCCGTATCCTTCTAAACCTCTCCTATCCATGAACCTCTGGCAGCTCGTTCCATATAGCTACCACCCTTTGTATAAAAAAGTTGTCCCTCAGGTTCCCTCAAGGGAACCTATGGCCTCTGCTTCTTGATGCCCTTATTTTGGGTAAAAGACTCTATGCATTTACCTTACGTATCGATTTCTCTCATGATCTTATACACCTCGATAAGATCTCCCCTCGGCCTCATGCATTTCAGGAAATAGTCAGAGCCAGTTCTGGCAACATCCTCATAAATCTTCTCTACACCCTTTCCATCTCAACAACATCTTTCCTATAACAGGGTGACTAAATCTGAACACAATATTCTAAATGTGGCCTCACCAATTGCTTGTATAGCTGTAACATAACCTCCCAACTTCTATACTCAGATTTAAGGGATGTACTGTACCCCTATAGAATGAAGTTAAGGAGGTACAGAGGGTGGTGAATCTATAGAATTCCTTGCCACAAATGGAGGCTGAATCATTGGGTATTTTAAAATGTAAGATTGATACACTCTTGTCTAGTAATGGTGTCAAAGGTTATGGGAGAAGGCAGGAGAATGGGGTTTAGAGGGAAAAATAGATCAGCCATGATTGAATAGCGGTGTAGACTCGATAGATACTATATACTTATGTCTCTCATCTTGTGTGTGTATATGTGTGTCTGTATGTGTAAGTGTTTTTTGTATCTTTGTCAAAACGCTACACAGTAGCGCTGAAAAATTTCCAGATTCTTACTCAGATTTTTCCGGTCAGTGCCATAATCAGGTTCCCTTCAAATTAGATACTATATTTCACAAATTATTGATGATTAAATTTTTAAAAAGGCCTTTGAAAAAAGGCTTCTGAGAGAGACAGTCTTCCAGCAGCTTCCAGTGATGATGTCACAATGCACAGTCCACCAATCACAATGGCATCTCATTTACATAGGCTGCCGAGTTCAACAATGACATCACAATGGGACCTGCCCATGAAGTCTTCAAGCCAACATTAACGGCAGACAAGACTTTGCAATGGGTTGCGTTGGGGGAACGGCTGAGTGGAGGATTATTGCGTTGGAAGACGGGGCCCAACGGGTCCCACTTAGTCTATATATATATATATCTATATTACTAAATCTCTGATCTTGACCGCTTTTGGCCCACTGTGCTGCAATTTCCGACAGAACGCCGCCACCTACGGCCGTCATTTTTGGCCACCTTGCTCAGAGCCCCTCTCTGCCTTACGGGTGTGGAGGATTTTTCCCATCGATGAAAAATCAAAGAGATATTAATGTTTTTTAAAAATTCACCATTCCTTCTGCTGCCCCTGCTGGAGGGAGGGGGAGGGACTATAAAACCAGGAAGTGGTGTGTCTCACTCCGTCTCTGCAAGATGGATGAAGCCAAGGGTCACGTCTCTATGAGCTCCGAATAACACTGAACAAATGTCTACACAACTGTGAGTACCCTTAATGTGGTTTGAAAATGAAAATATGGTTTGTTTGAAGTAAAAAAGTACTGCCTGCAAATGGTTGTTTGGGTGCTTTGGCTTGAAGTTGAAAGGCACTACTTACTGCAAATGGTGGCTTGTGTGTATTGGCTTGAAGTTGAAAGGCACTACTTACTGAAAATGGTGGCTTGGGAGCTTTGGCTTGAAGTTGAAAGGCACTACTTACTGCAAATGGTGGCGGGTGATTTGCTTGAAGTTGAAAGGCACTACTTACTGTACATGGTGGCTTGGGTGCTTTGGCTTGAAGTTGAAAGGCACTAATTACGGCAAATGGTGGCAGGTGATTTGGCTTGAAGTTGAAAGGCACTTCTTACTGCAAATGGTGGCTTGGGTGCTTTGGCTTGAAGTTGAAAGGCACTACTTACTGCAAATGGTGGCATGAAGTTGAAAGACACTACTTACTGCAAATGGTGGCTTGGGTGCTTTGGCTTGAAGTTGAAAGGCACTACTTACTGCAAATGGTGGCTTGGGTGCTTTGGCATGAAGTTGAAAGGCACTACTTACTGCAAATAATGGCTTGGGTGCTTTGGCTTGAAGTTGAAAGGCACTACTTACTGCAAATGGTGGCTTGGGTGCTTTGGCTTGAAGTTGAAAAAAAATCACCATTCTTTCTGCTGCACCTGCTGGAGGGAGGGAGAGGGACTATAAAACCAGGAAGTGGTGTGCCCCACTCACTCTCTGCAAGATGGATGAAGCCAAGGGTCACGTCTCTATGAGCTCTAAATAACACTGAACAAATGTCTACACCACTGTGAGTACCCTTAATGTGGTTTGAAAATGAAAAATGGTTTGTTTGAAGTAAAAGGCGCGACCTGCAAATGGTTGTTTGGATGCTTTGGCTTGAAGTTGAAAGGCACTACTTACTGTAAATGGTGGCTTGGGTGTTTTGGCTTGAAGTTGAAAGGCACTACTTACTGCAAATTGTGGCTTGGGAGCTTTGGCTTGAAGTTGAAAGGGACTACTCACTGCACATGGTGGCTTGGGTGCTTTGGCTTGAAGTTAAAAGGCACTACTGCAAATGCACTTACTTCCTGTTTGCACTCTATATTGATTTTAGATAAAACACTACCATTTACGGCTGTGATTTTTGGCCATCTTATTCAGTCCCCCCTCTGCTGAGCAGGTGCAGAGAATTTTTTCCATCAATGAAAAATAAAAGAGTTATTAGTGTTTAAAAAATGTTGAGAATCTCTCTCCTGTCAATCACACCATGAAAGCCACATCTTTTCCGGTGGGTGGGGGAGGGGTTATAAACCCAGAAGTGTGGGTGTGTCTCTGCATGATGGGGGAGGGAAAGGTCACGACTCTGTCTGAGCTGTGAATCAAATGAACACACTGAATGCCTACTGAACTGTGAGTTTAGTGTTTTGTGTGGTTTTATGGTGGTTTCACCCTGCATGAAATGGTATGAAGCTGCATTTGAATTTGGTGGCCTTGCACCCTGCTTGAAGTGGAATGAAACTGCACTTGAATTTGGCGGCCTCGCATCCTGCTTGAAGTTGTATGAAACTGCACTGAATTTGGTGGCCTTGCTCCCTGCTGAAAGTGGGATGAAACTGCACTTGAATTTGGTGGCCTTGGATCCACCTTGAAGTGGTATGAAACTGCACTTGAATTCGGTGGCCTTGCACCCTGCTTGAAGTGGTTGGAAACTGCACTTGAATTTGGTGGCCTTGCACCCTGCTTGAAATGGTAGGAACATGGATTTGAATTTGGTGGCCTTGCACCCTGCTTGAAATGGAATTTCAAGGAATAGTCATGAGTCAACTGCCAGCCCACCAGCCGTGAGTGAGCTGCCAGCAGATCAGGCTTGAGGGACTGAGCTGCCACCCCAAGAACCCATACCAGCACTCCAGAAAGCCCCCCCACTGGCCACCAATATTGGAATTGGTGGAGAGGTGGAATATTGCGTCGGGGGAACAGCCCTCCCGTGTGAACATGGGACCCAACGGGTCCCACTTAGTCTAGTATATATATATATATATATTTAATTTTCATTAATTGGAAAATGGAATAAAAACGTTAGAAAATATGCAGGTGCATTTGATGAATCTTTAAACACTTGTAAAAATCAAGAACCAATGGTGCAAGATGTGGCTAACAAAATCTTACAATATGATCCTATGATTCTATGTTTTTTAAATTACTTCAGTTAGAGAACATAGAATCATAGAGACAGACAGTAAGATTTTCATGTTCATTAGAAGTAACATAGGTGATTTGGTATGTTTTACTGGATTGTATTTTGCAGTAAATATGACATCAGGGCGAACAGTGATCAACTTTGTTTTTGCACAAATAAGACAGCTTCTGGTTGCATGGCAGATGCATGGTTAATACGAAAATCCATTTTTGCTGTTCATGATACGCTGCCCCACTAAAGTGTATGGAAACTATATCCATTGAAATTAAGAGAACCAAGTTATTTTAGTGTATTTATACCATTGCTATAAACTGGACAGATTAAAAATGTGTGTGTCTTTCCAATTCAGAGTAAGTACTCCTTTTAATGATGTTAGACAAAAATGCTAGAGAAACTCAACGGGTGTGGCAGCTTCTATGGAGCGAATGAAATAGGCAACGTTACGGGTCGAGACCCTTCTTCAGACTGATGTGAAGGCGGGGAGGGGAGGGGGCGGGAAGAAGAAAGGAAGAGGCAGAAACAGTGGGCTGAGGGAGAGCTGGGAAGGGGAGGAGAAATCCGGGACTACCTAAAATTGGAGGTCAATGTTTATACCGCTGGGGTGTAAACTGCCCAAGTGAAATATGAGGAGCTGCTCCTCCAATTTACGGTGGGCCTGACTCTGGCCACGGAGGAGGCCCCGGACAGAAAGGTCAGATTCGGAATGGGAGGGGGAGTTTAAGTGCTGAGCCACCGGAAAATCAGGTTGGTTATTGCGAACCGAGCGGAGGTGTTGGGCGAAGTGATCGCCAAGCCTACGATGTAGAGCAGCTGACACCTAGAGCAGCTGATGCAATAGATGAGTTTGGAGGAGGTGCAGGTGAACCTCTGCCTCACCTGGAAAGACTGCTTGGGTCCTTGGATGGAGTCAAGGGGGGAGGTAAAGCGACAAGTGTAGCATTTCCTGCGGTTGCAAGGGAAAGTGCCAGGAGAGGCGGTGGTTTGGGTGGGAAGGGATGAATTGACCAGGGAGTTACAGAGGGAGCGGTGTCTGTGGAAAGTCGAAAGGGGAGGAGTTAGGAAGATGTGGCAAGTGGTGGGGTCACGTTGGAGGTGGCGAAAATGTCAGAGGATTATTTGTTGTACGTGACGGCTGGTAGGGTGGAAGGTGAGGACAAGGGGGATTCTGCCCTTGTTACGCGTGGGGGGATGGGGAGTGAGAGCAAAGTTAAGGGGTAAAGAAGAGACCCTGGTGAGAGCCTCATCTATAATGTTTTCTGTCCTGGGCCTCCTCCATGGCCAGAATGAGGCCTACCATAAATTGGAGGAGCAGCACCTCATATTTTGCTTGGGCAGTTTGTACCCCAGTGGTATGAACATTGACTTCTCTAATTTCAGGTAGTCCCGGCTTTCTCCTCCCCTTCCCAGCTCTCCCTCAGCCCACTGTCTCCGCCTCTTCCTTTCTTCTTCCCGCCCCCCCCCCCTACCCTCACATCAGTCTGAAGAAGGGCCTCGACCCAAAACGCTGCCTATTTCCTTCGCTCCATAGATGCTGCCTCACCCGCTGAGTTTCTCCAACATTTTTGTCTACCTTCGATTTTCCTGCATCTGCAGTTCTCTCTTAAACCTTTTAATGATGTAATAAGTTTTGGTTACTACTAAAGAACTGCTGCCAGTGAAAATAAGCATTTACAGGCAGAGTCTCATTTGTTCAGTTTCTAATTGGTAAGAGGCTTTTTCAAGAACTATTAAAGTGCATTTATTTTTGTAAAATTTTGCATTATATCTACCTCTAAATATCAAGGGATGTTAGACAAAGCTGCAAGAATGGTAGGGCTAAAATAGAGGAGGATCATAAGGTCATAAGTGATAGGAGCAGAATTTGACCATTCAGCCCATCAAAGCTACTACGCCATTCAATCATGGCTGATCTATCTCTCCCTCCTAACCCAATTCTCCCCATAACCCTTGACACACATACTAATCAAGAATCTATCTATCTACAAAAAAATATCCTTTGACGGCCTCCACAACCTTCTGTGGCAAAGTATTTCACAGATTCACCACCTTCTGACGAAAGAAATTCCTCCTCATCACATTCAATAGGCAATAGACAATAGCAATAGGTGCAGGAGTAGGCCATTCGGCCCTTCGAGCCATGGCTGACCATCCACAATCAGTACCCCGTTCCTGCCTTCTCCCCAGATCCCTTGACTCCGTTATCTTTATGAGCCCTATCTAATTCTCTCTTGAAAGCCTCCAGAAAATTGGCCTCCACTGCCTTCTGAGGCAGAGAATTCCACAAATTCACAACATTCTGGGTGAAAACATTTTCCTCATCTCCGTTATAAATGGCCTACCCCTTATTCTTAAACCGTGTCCAGCATCAGCAACTGGACTCCCCCATGAGCGGGAACATGTTTCCTGCCTCTCACGTGTCCAATCCTTTAATAATCTTATATGTTTCAATAAGATTTCTAGAGTCTTAAGTGCTCTGGGATGTAGACCACCAGGCTCTGGGGATTTATTACCTTTCAGTCCCATCAGTCTACCCAACATCATTTCCTGCCTAATGTGAATTTCCTTCAATTCCTCCATCACCCTAGGTCCTCTGGCCACTAGTACATCTGGGAGATTGTTTGTGTCTTCCTTAGTGAAGACAGATCCAAAGTACCTGTTCAACTTGTCTGCCATTTCCTTGTTCCCCATAATAAATTCACCTGTTTCTGTCATCAAGGGTCCAACTTTGGTCTCAACTAATTTTTTCCTCTTCACATATCTAAAGAAGCTTTTACTATCCTCCTTTATATTCTTGGCTAGCTTACCTTCGTACCTCATCTTTTCTCCCCGATTTGCCTTTTTAGTTATCTTCTGTTGCTCTTTAAAAGTTTCCCAATCCTCTGGCTTCACTCTCATCTTTGCTATGTTTTACTTCTTTTTTATTTTTATACAGTTCTTGACTTCCCTTGTCAGCAACGGTCGCCTCTTACTCCCCTTAGAATCTTTCTTCCGCTTAGGAATGAACTGATCCTGCACCTTCTGTGTTATTCTCAGAAATACCTGCCATTGTTGTTCCACTGTCATCCCTGCTAGGGTCTCTTTCCAGTCAACTTTGGCCAGCTCCTCCCTCATTCCTCCATAGTCCCTTTTGCTAAAAGAACGTCCTTTAATTCTTAGGCTGTGACCTCTGGTCCTAGATTCCTAGACTGGATAGACTCGGCTTGTACATGCTGGAATTCAGAAGATTGAGGGGGGATCTTATAGAAACTTACAAAATTCTTAAGGGGTTGGACAGGCTAGATGCAGGAAGATTATTCCCGATGTTGGGGAAGTCCAGAACTAGGGGTCACAGTTTAAGGATAAGAGGGAAGTCTTCTAGGACCGAGATGAGAAAATCATTTTTTACACAGAGAGTGGTGAATCTGTGGAATTCTCTGCCACAGAAGGTAGTTGAGGCCAGTTCATTGGCTATATTTAAGAGGGAGTTAGATGTGGCCCTTGTGGCTAAAGGGATCAGGGGGATATGGAGAGAAGGCAGGTATGGGATACTGAGTTGGATGATCAGTCATGATCATATCGAATGGCGGTGCAGGCTCGAAGGACCGAATGGCCTACTCCTGCACCTATTTTCTATGTTTCTATTCTCCCACTAGTGGAAACATCCTCTGCACATCCACTCTATCCAGGCCTTTCACTATTCGGTAAGTTTCAATGAGGGCCCCCCTCATCCTTTTAAACTCCTATAAGTACTGGCCCAGTGTCGGCAAATGCTCATCAGATGTTAGCCCACTCATTGCTGGGATCATGTGTAGGAAGGAACTGCAAATGCTTGTTTAAACTGAAGATAGACACAAAATTCTGGAATAATTTAGCGGGACAGGCAGCATTTCTAGAGAGGAGGAATGGGTGACGTTTCAGGTCGAGACCCTTTTTCAGACTGATGTCAGGGGAGAGAGAGATAAATAGATAAGGAAGTGTAAGGTGTGAAAACAGGACAAGGGGAATGGAGGTCAAGGAAAATGTAGAATAGGTCATTGTTAGCAATGAGAAGGTAATAACAAAGCAGATATAATATGAAGTTGGAGATGGTAAGACTGGTTGGAGAACTGGGAAGGGGAGGAGATGGAGAGAGAGGAAAAACAGGGGTTACTTGAAGTTAGAGAAGTCAATGTTCATACGGTTGGGGTGTAAACTGTCCAAGTAAAATATGAGCTGCTGTTCCTCCAAGTGTAGCTGCTTGCAGTGTAGCTGCTGCTGCTGGCACCGACGATGGCTGCCACGGTGTACTGCTCCTTGCTGTTTTGTATGTGCTTGTTCGTTTGTGTCCTCTGTGAAAACCCTATTATTAATGTTTATTGTTTTATGTATCATTCTTAACTGTCACTGCATGTCATGTCATCACTTGTGGGCGGAGCACCAAGGCAAATTCCTTGTATGTGAATACTTGGCCATTCATTCATTCAATTTGCGCTGGGCCTCACTGACAATGGAGGAGGTCCAGCACAGAAAGGTCAGTTTGGAAATGAGAGGGGGAGTTAAAGTGTTTAGCAACCCGACGATCAGGTAGGTTTAGGCAGACTGAGCAGAGGTGTTCAGCAAAACGATCGCCGAGCCTGCGCTTGGTCTCAAGCTTGCGCCAGCATATCCTTCCTCCGATATGGTGCCCAAAATTGCTCACAATAATTTAACTTTTTTACTTTTCCAATATTGACTGGGGCTGCCATTGTGTAAAGAGCTTAGATGGGGTGTAAAATGTTAAGTGTGTTCTGGAATGTTTTCTCAATCCACATGTAGGCAGCCCTACCAGAGAAAGGGCAAAGCTCGGCCTCCTCTTGGGAAATAAGGCAGGGCCGGTGACTGAAGTGTTAGTGGGTGAGATCTCTGGGACTAGTGACCATAATTCTATCAGTTTTAAAATACGTAAAAGGATAGGACGAGTCCACAAGGCGATAATGGGGTATCGGACTCCAAATCCATATGCAAGTGAGATCTGTGCACTGAATCATCAAATGAACAATGGCAGGAATAAACAGAAGTTTCAATTACTCATACATAAAGTATAAAGTAAAGTATAAAGTATCCTTTATTGTTATTCAAACCTTTAGTTTGAACAAAATTATGTACCTTGCAGTGATGACAGAGAATAAAATAACAGAACACACAATGAACACAGTATAACATCCACCACAGTGAGTCTACCAGGCACCTCCTCACTGTGATGGATGGCAAAAGTCTTAAAGTCCTTGTCTTTTCCTTCCTTGTTCTCCCTCTGCGTTGAGGCGATCCAGGCTTTCGATGTTGGGCCCCCCGCCGGGTGATGGTAAGCCCCGCAGCTGAATCCGAGCTCCGCGAACGGGCCAGTTCAAACTCCGCGGCCTGGGGCGGACGAAGCTGCCACCCTCCAGTCCAGCGGATGAAGCTGTTGTTGCGGGAGCTCCGCAGAATCGGTCACCAACCTGGGACCTGCGAGCTCCCGATGTTGTTGTCCACTGGGCCCGCGGTCGAAGCCTCCGGGGCTCCGGTCGGGATGCCGCCGCAGCACCACCACGGCCCCGAAGTTGGTCATCTTCGCGATGGTGAGTCCTGGCTTTGCCTCTGGAGCTTCGAGGTCGGCCCCAGTTGGAGGCCGCCAGCTCCGCGATTAGGCCTCAGCGCAGACGGAGACGGAAATACAACAAAAAAAAGGTTGCATCCCCCCAAAAGAAGAGACTAAAACAAGTTTCCCCCACCCCCCACACTTACACAGCTAAAAATAAACTAAAACATACGTCCAACAAGACAAAAGAAAACAAAAAAAAAAGAAAAAGACAGGCGGACTGCAGGCGAGCCGCAGATGCTTGGTCAGCGCCGCCACTTCTGGAGAGGTGCAATTCTTTTTTTAACCAATCACCTGGGTGGGTAATTTACACCATTCCTAATCCAATTTACGCAGTGAATTAAATACAATATACCCAGCACTGATTTCTAAATCCAACATGAAAGGAAGTAATGTTAAATCTGCTTTTAAGAGCTGAAGTGGGGCAAGTAAGTGAAATCAAGGGAGGAATATCTTCAAAATAGTGACATAATTAGCTTAAAAATGAAAAATTAACTGGACGCAGATACTTGACTGGAAATATGCAAGTTTCAAGGAGCTATAAAAAAAAGTAATTAGCCCAGATAAAATGGAAAGAAAATTTGACAGTTAAGATGAGGGAAAAACAAAATAACCTTTCAGCAGGGATGAGAGAGTGGGATGTGCTCCCAGGAGATTGAAATGTAGCACAGGAAGAGGTGAAATTACATCGAGGTAAAACGCCATTAAAATTAAAATGATATAAATACAAAGAACAAATACAGAGCTTATGTAAACAATATAAATTAATAATGATTAGGATAACAGATATAAGGGAATATTGAAGACATGTATAAAGAGAAATGAGAAATACATTTTCAGAAATAAAATTAAATTCAGAAGTTAAAGATAATAAGGTAGCGCCTTGCTTCAAATTTTTACGCAATAAATAGTTAAAATAAGATGGCGGCACAGTGGCACAGATGCTGCCTTACAGCACCAGGGACCTGGATTCGATCCTGACTACGGGTGCTGTCTGTATGGAGTTTGTACATTCTCCCCGTGACCTGCGTGGGTTTTCTCCGGGACCTCCGGTTTCCTCCCACACTGCAAAGATGTACGGGTTTGAAGGCTAATTGGCTTGGTATCAATGTAAATTGTCCCCAGTGTGTGTATGGTATTGTAAGTGTGCGGGGATCGCTGGTTGGTGCAGACTCGGTGGGCCGAAGGGCCTGTTTCTGAGCTGTATCTCTAAACTAAACTAAACTTAACTAAAAAGAGACTGGATGTATCAGATTTGTGTAAATGGGTGAGTAATAGCCCGAGTGGTCTCTGTGGGCCAAAGGGCCTGCTTCCATGCTGTATCTCTCTATGTCTATGTAAGGGAACCAAGAATCTTATGAAAGTGAGGAATGAAAGAAAATTTGTGCTCGCAAATAAATAGTGCTGCAAAAATTAATGACACTAAAAGCCGATAAATCCCAACAGGGCTTGATAATTTGCATCCCATAGAGATAGTGCATGCATAGTTAGTATCTTCCACAAATCTATAGATTTGGGAATACTTTCCACAATTGGGAAGGTGTTTTACATGATTTTACTTTAAAAAAAATGTATAAAAAGAACAAAAGAGAATCTACAGACACATTATCCTAACATCAAGAGTATGTAAAATACTGGAGGCTGTACAAGTCAATAAGTCAAGTTTATTTGTCACATACACATACGAGATGTGCAGTGAAATGAAAGTGGCAATGCTCGCGGACTTTTGCGCAAAAGACAAACAACCAAACAACCAAACAAACTATAAACACAATCATAACACACATATTCTTTTACATAATAAATAATGGAAGGAAAAACGTTCAGTAGAGTTAGTCCCTGGTGAGATAGGCGTTTACAGTCCGAATGGCCTCTGGGAGTTGCAATGTTGCAAAGAAGGAGATAAAAAGACACTTAGAAAATATCAGCCAAGGTCAACATGGATTTCTGGAAGGAAAATCATGTTGGACAATAGTCATACAGAGTGGAAACAGGCCCTTTGGCCCAGCTTGCTCACACCAGCCAACATGTCCCAGATACACTCGGCCCACCTGCCCGCTTTTGGCCCATATCCATCCAAATCTGTCCTATCCATGTATCCTAACTGTTTAAGAAGGAACTGCAGATGCTGGAAAATAGAAGGTACACAAAAATGCTGGAGAAATTCAGCGGGTGCAGCAGCATCTATGGAGCGAAGGAAATAGGCAACATTTCGGGCCGAAACTCTTCTTCAGACTGCGGCCTGTTTCTGAAGAAGGGTTTCAGCCCAAATGTTGCCTATTTCCTTTGCTCCTTGTTGCTGCTGTACCCGCTGAGTTTCTCCAGCATTTTTGTGTCCCATGTATCCTAACTGTTTGTTAAATGTTGGGATAGTCCCTGCCTCAACTACGTCCTCTGGCAGCTTGTTCCATGCCCCCTTTGTGTGAAGAGGTTACCTCTCAAATTCCTATTAAATCTTTTCCATTTCACTTCAAACCTATGAGTCCTACATTTCCCCCACCACCTTAAACCTACCGTCAAAATGTTTTTTTTGTCATACGTGCCGAAACGGAACAATGAGATTCTTACTTGCAGCAGCACAACTCTGGAGCAAAGAAATAGGCCCTTTTTTCATGTCGAGACCCTTCTCCAGACTGAAGAAGGGTCTCGAACCAAAACGTCACCTATTCCTTTTCTGCAGAGATGCTGCCTGACCCGCCTAGTTACTCCAGAATTTTGTGTCTGTCTTCAGTTCAAACCAGCATTTGCACTTCCTCCCTACACATAAATGGTTCATAGTTTTGATCTTAGTTGGAGTTTGTAGTGTACAATAGCCTGATAATAGTTGGGAAGAAGCTGATCGTAAACCCAGACATAACAGTTTCCACACTTCTATACCTTCTTCCCGATGCCCGGAGTGAAATGAGAGCGTGGCCAGGGTGGTGTGGGCCATTGATAATGCAGGCTGCCTATTTGAGGCAGTGCCTTCTATACATTCCTTTGTTGGTGGAGAAGCCAGTAATCAAAAAACAGCTCTATTAAATTTTCTTTCAACAATAACACTAGTAAAACTTTAACCCATCGGATTTCATGGGCATGTAAAGATTCCTCATGTGTTGTGCCACTTTCTAACACTGATTTACCGTGAAATCTCAGATTTAATTTTGCCAGAGGAAGGAGCCGCACAGGTTAGGCTGGTCTAGATTGTGGTTTATTTCGTTGCTTTCTGTTGAATGTAGCTATTTGCAAACTGGCCATTTTATTTGCATGCATTTAAGCAAACATAAATTGTGTGAAGTGCTTGAAAGCATTTCTTGTGAATGCAATAAAACACCATGCCCTTGAATGTCCACATGCTTTTACAATCTACCGCCAGCAAAAGACTTACTTTGTCTTTGATATATTGAAAAGTTCATTTTAAGATTAAAGAAAACATGGTAAGCTCATCAATTGTATTAATGTGTTGTCTTCATGATAAAATAGGGTGAGATCATTTAGCAAAGGCAACAACATGATTAACATTATCCAATTTGAAAACTTCTTAGTCATTGGGTTATACAGTGTGGAAACAGGCCCCACGGCCCAACTTGTCCACACCGGCTAACTTGTCCCAGCTACACTAGTCCCACCTGCCCGCTTTTTGGCCCATATACCTCCAAACCTGTCCTATCCATGTTAATCCATCTTCTCTTACATGATGTGAAGATAGCAAAAAGTTAAATGGTTGGTATGTGTCAGACATTCAGTCTTTCATGCTTGTTCTGCTATTGAACCTCATCTTACCGGTTCTGTATTTTAACTCCATCTGACTCCTTTGGTTCTATTATGTCAAATACCTCAATTAACCAACATTTATCAGTCTCCATTTGGACCTAATTTACCAAACTGCATTATTTTTTTAAGTATGATTTTCAATCGGTCTATTATCCTTTACTTTCTGTTCCCCTCTGAATGGACTAACTCGAATGTTAAAGGTGTTCCATCTTGTTCGGGTTCCTCCATCTGCTCTATCAAATACTTTAATCATCATAATAGAATAGAATAGAATGCCTTTTATTGTCATTCAAACAGCTTGGTTTGAACAAAATTACATTTTCTACAGTCTTAATATTACACAAAAAAAACCCAATTCCCACACTTAACACAGTTTACACAAACATCCATCACGGTGAATCCCCAACACCTCCTCACTATGATGGAAGGCAAAAGTCTTATCTCTTCCCTTTGTTCTTCTGCCGCGGACCAGCAGTCAAACTGCAACGTCGAGGCGACTGGGGCTCCCGATGTTAAAACTCGCGGCGGGCGATGGTAAGTCCCGCAGCCGTTAAGCCGCGCCGGGCGATGTTAGGCCCCCGCTCCAAGTCATTTAACCCCGCGATTCCGGTGGGAGAAGTTGCCGTTGCGGGAGCTCCGAAAAGCGGTCTCCCACCAGGGACCTGAGAGCTCCTGATGTTCATGTCCACCGGGCCTGTGTCCGGAGCCTCCAAAGCTCCAAAGTCGGGTCGCAGCCGCGCGCCACCACAGCTCTTCCCACTCTGAAGTCGGCCAGCTCCGCGATGGCAGGTCCGCAGGCTCCGCGACTGGAGCCCTCAGGTTGGTTCCGGCCGGAGGCTGCCGCTGGCTCCACGATGTTAGGCCCAACGACACGGAGACCCGACAGGGAAAAAGTCGGGTCCCCGTACAGGTAAGAGATTAACGGTTTCCTCACCCCCCACATATACACAGCTAGAATCAAAACATACGGACCGCAGTTGAGCCGATGCCGCTAGGCGCCACCACACCACCAGAGTCAAATTGATAATTACCAAATTCATAATTTCAAGTTATTCCTTTTCATGCTTTGTGTCATTCTGGTGCATTAATGCTGTACCCCTTCCAAGCCAATTGTACCTCTCCTGAATTACAGCTGATTGCAGTATTTGAGATGAGATCTCACCAGGTTTACAGCCATAACTCCAAAGGCATTCAAAATTCAAAATTCCTGTATTTTTCATTCATGTAAAGTCATAAATTGATTCTAGCATTATCCACCTTTGAGCTAACTCAACCCTGTCTCTTCCCACTAAATAACAGCAAAACTTGACTTTTTCTTTGTTTAGTTCACTATTTCACATTTATCCATATTTTGAATGTTTCATTTCAACCTTCTACCTGCCACCTGTCATTTTTTACATCCCACTCTCACACTGAACCATGGCCTCCTGCATTGTTAAAATAAGGCCAATATAAGCCTGAAGGGCTTGTCTTCCAATTTGCAGCCTTCTTCTCTCATTATTGAATTCAATAGAGAAACAAGGAACTGCAAGTGCCGAGTTAGGGAAAAAAAGGGCAACGTGCTGGAGTAATTTAGCGGGTCAGGCAGCATAAAGGACTGGTGACATTTCAGGTCAGGACTCTTCTTCAGACTGATTGTAGAATTCAATAGTTTCAGCCAACTCGTTCTTTATGTTGGTATTAGAACTGGACAGTTCTGCTGTGAGGTATCCATCTGTAATATTGGCTCAGAGGTCCCAACATTTCTCCATTTCTCAGATGTTACCTTCCTGTTTATACTTTCTCTCTCTAACTGCCTTCATCTCATGGATTTAAAATGTCTTTGTTTTACCACTCTGCGATGACCTGCATTAATCCATCAACGGATTATTTAAATAGCTGATTCTCCCAGCCATGCATAGCCCTGCCCTATCAAGGATATTCCCTTTGTCTTTTCCATCCCTCCATCACCCTTCCTGCAACTTGAAACTAACTTGTTTCTTTCTCTTTCCCTGTTCTGACAAATGTTTTTTGTCCTAAAACTTGAATTTCCTTTCTCATTCCACAGATACTGCCTGGCCGTTGTCTGGTTTAATTTCAGATTTCTGGCATCTGCGTTTTTTAAATTTTTAACTATGGCTACTGCCAGCAACATCTTACTCAAGAATTTATTGTGAAGGTTTTAGTATGATTATATTTTTCAATGCGGCATGTGTAACTCAAGTGTTCATAATTGTCCGAGTTTTTAATTCGTGAAAGGAGTACTTTAAAGCAATAATTTAAAGATTACACACAAACGGATGCCTCAGTAAATAATGGATGCAGTTATCAATCTAATGAATGGAAATCTGCATTGAGGTACAAGAGACTGCTGATGCTGTAATCATGTGCAGGAAAGCTCAATGGGTCAGGCAGTACCTGAGAAGAGAATGGTCAAAGAGTGCTTCGGTTCGCGACAGTCTGAAGAAGGGTATCGACTCGAAAGGTCATCTGTCCATTTCCTTCACAGATGCCTCCTGACCCGCTGAGTTCCTCCAGCATTTTTGTTTTGCTCGGAATTCTGAATGTTCTCTCTGTGAGTGAAACGCTATAGTGATCATTGGTTAATTAGCTGGCAAATGAGTCTGAACTCAATTCTAATAACAAAATTGACTTAGTTTTGTTCGATTAACTTTACGTTCCACTGTACTGATTTAGGAAGTTGTCAAAAGTTATCTTAAGCTTAACTTAGTTTAGTTTTTAATTTAGAGATACAGCGCGGAAACAGGCCTCTTTGGCCCACCGAGTCCGCACCGACCAGCGATCCCTGCACATTGAAACTATCCTACTAGGACCACACTATTACACTAGGGGCAACTCTTACATTCACTAAGCCAATTAACCTACATACCTGTACGTCTTTGGAGTGTGCCAGGACATCAAAGTTCTCGGAGAAAACCCACGCAGTCATGGGGAGAACTTAAAAGCTCTGTACTGGCAGCACCCGTAGTCGGGATCGAACCCGGGTTTCCGGAGCTGCAAGCACTGTAAGACAGCAACACTACCGTTGCGCCACGGTACAGGCCCTGAATGCAAAATTGAGAAAATTAATACAATTGTACAACATATACACACACTTTACAGTATTCATATTTTAATTTGATTGTTTCATCTACTGTATTAAGGATAAAGGGGAAATCTTTTAGGACCGAGATGAGAAAAACATTTTTTGCACAGAGAGTGGTGAATCTCTGGAACTCTCTGCCACAGAAGGCAGTTGAGGCCAGTTCATTGGCTATATTTAAGAGGGAGTTAGATGTGGCCATTGTGGCTAAAGGTATCAGGGGGTATGGAGAGAAGGCAGGTACAGGATACTGAGTTGGATGATCAGCCATGATCATATTGAATGGCGGTGCAGGCTCGGGCTGAATGGCCTACTCCTGCACCTATTTTCTATGTTTCTATGTATATTGACTACATTATTTGTCAGTAAGTAAGTTTACTGGCCAAGTAATCACATACAAGGAATTTGCCTTGGTGCTCTGCCCACAAGTAACAACATGACATACAGCGGCAGTTATGAATGACTCAGAAAACACAAAACATTAATAATAATAAGACATTAATGATAAAACACCATTGATCAAGCATGTGAACCAACAAAATACTGTGAATACACATTATATCCAAATATACAGCAGAGAGAATATGCTAAAACTGTGGTTGGACCACACCTAGACTGCAGTGCACAATTCTAATAATAATACAGGAAGAAAATGGTATCACCACAGGGGAGAATTTGAGGATATTACTAGAATTAAAAAATGCATTCTCTGAGAAAAGACATCTTGGATGTAATGTTTTCTTGGGAGCTTAGGATTTTTAGGAGAAATTTAATGAGGATATGTAAAATTATGAAGGGCATAGGTGGAGTGATTACAAATAACCTACTTCCATTAGCAGAGATAGCTATAACAAGGGGATATAGATTTAAAGTAATTGGTAAATGGATGAGGGGGAAAGGTGAGGCGAATATTTATTTCAGCGCAAGGTGATGACAACATGGAATTAATTTGGTGAAAGGATGACAAAGATAGAGGTCTTCATTGCATTTAGGAAGTATATATTTGGAGGTTTTATTACATTCAAAGTGAAATATTGGATTCTGCTGTGTGAACGTTTTTGACTTCAAAGGACTTAAAGAGTCAAATTAGAATTTAACTTAGACAATGGCAAGATGTTGCATTTAGGTAAATTAAAGCAGGGCAGGACTGACATATAAATGGAAGGGCCCTGGAGAGTGATGACGAACAGAGAGACCTCGGGGTACAGCGACATCGTTCCCTGCAAATGGTGACGCAGGTAGGCCACGTGGTGAAGAAGGAGTTTGGCACACTTGTCTTCAATCAGGGTATTGAATGCAGAAGATGGGACATTACGTTGCAACTGTGCAAGTCATTGGTGAGACGACGTGTGCACCATGCAATTCTGCTCACCCAGCTATAGGAAGGATGCCATTAAGCTGAAAAGATTCATGATGGACTTACTGGAACTGGAGGGCTAGAGTTGGAGGCGAGGCTGGATAGGCTATAACTATTTTTTCTCTGGAGTATTGAAGTTGAGGCATGACCTTGTAGCGGTGTATTCAGTAATGAGTGGTGTAGATAAGGTGGATGGTTATAGTATTTTTCCCAGGATAGGGGAATTTAAAACGAGGTGTAGATTTAAGGTGAGAGAGGAAAGATTTAAAAGGGACCTGGGGGGCAAATTTGTCACTCAGACTGTGGTGAGTATAAGGAAAGAGTTGCCAGAGGAAGCTGTTTCGTCAGGTACAATTATAATTTTTAAAAGTGTAAGTAGATTTTTATAAAAGGCAAATGGGACTAACTCAGACATCCAGGTTGGCATGGATGAGTTTGTCCTTGCTGTACTAACTCAATGACTCCAAATATCCTCCTGCTCTACTACAATTCTGCGATAAGCAGGAAACCTATTGTTTGTTTAAGAAGGAACTGCAGATGCTGGAAAATCGAAGGTAGACAAAAATGCTGGAGAAACTCAGCGGGTGTGGCAGCATCCATGGAGCGAAGGAAATTGGCAACGTTTCGTGCCCGAAATGTTGCCTATTTCCTTCGCTCCATATATGTTGCCGCACCCGCTGAGTTTCTCCAACA
This sequence comes from Amblyraja radiata, assembly GCF_010909765.2. Classification (NCBI taxonomy): domain Eukaryota; kingdom Metazoa; phylum Chordata; class Chondrichthyes; order Rajiformes; family Rajidae; genus Amblyraja; species Amblyraja radiata. Next base: position 103,553,450 of record NC_045960.1, read on the forward strand.
TTTTTGTCAACCTATTGTTTGTTCCTCCTTTAAGATTACATGAACCGCTATGGCTGCTAAAGTTAACATTTTTCTCACTGGATCATGATAAAATATTGAATGATTTCACGATTAAGGCCATTACACAACATCTATCAGAATAAAAGTTTGCATTTCCCAATTTACTTTGTGGAACAATTAAAAGTAAGAACTCTTTTAGATCATTTTGTCATGCAATGTTTGTGAAAACTGTGTAAAAATGGTTAACTTTCACACACACAGGTGATCAAAACAACTCTATTAGTGTTTTCAGAGAAGTTGAAGAAGTGAGTTGGGTGTGGGAGAGTATCAAAGTTATGATTCTTTTCTTTCCTTTCGATTGAAATGTTTTCTATTGGGCGTTTGGAAGATCCATCCATGCCCTCTTCCTCGAATGAGTTACCATGAATCAGTTTTAATCAGAGGATTAAATTAGACAGTAACTGCACACAATAGAAACATAGAAACATAGAAAATAGGTGCAGGAGTAGGCCATTCGGCCCTTCGAGCCCGCACCGCCATTCAATATGGTCATGGCTGATCATCCAACTCAGTATCCTGTACCTGCCTTCTCTCCATACCCCCTGATCCCTTTAGCCACAATACTCCAGATGTGGTCTCACCAGGGCCCTTTATAACTGCAGAAAGACCTCTTTACTCAAATCCTCTCATTATGAAGGCCAGCATGCCATTAGCATAGTGGCATAGAAATTAATTTCAAGCAAGTACCTCACAAGAGTACCTTTGTATAATACTGTCTCAACACCTACTCCATATTCCTCTGAATTTTCTGTTTCAAAAGAATAAGACGTTAGTATCCATCAAAAAATGCAAATATCATAGTATAAGTAATAAGATTTAGTCAAATTTGAAATGCACGGAAGCTTCACAGTCTGTCCAAGAATACATTTTTCATTAGCTGACTAAATATATTCAGTAAAGAAAGTAAAATAGGAAGTGACCTGAATAGTTCTGTCAGTACTCAGTGATCCAGTTTATGCTCCGAGAGGAGGATTTTAAAAGGTTTTCTCTGCATCCGTTGTGTCTCACTTCTGTGCTTCTTTTACAGTGTGGCCTGAATTCACTTCCTGAATTCAGGTGACATATGCCAGACAATTATCTTGGGGTGGGTGAGATAAACCTTCCTGCTTTTAATTTATCATTGGTGAATATGCGTCTTGTTGTTTGGGAATTTTTTTTCCTGTAAATCACAAGAAGAACATTACAAATAGGAACTGGGAACTTAAGATGCTGTTTTACCAAGGAAAAGCACAAAATGCTGGAGTAACTCAATGGGTCAGGTAGCACGAAGGAAGACCCGGCATGGGGGAACTGCCGAGAACTTCGAGGGATCACAAATGACAATAGACAATAGAAAATAGGTGCAGGAGTAGGCCATTCAGCCCATCTAGCCAGCACCGCCATTCAATGTGATCATGGTCGATCATCCACAATCAGTACCCCGTTCCTACCTTCTCGACATATCCACTGAATCCGCTATCTTTAAGAGCTCTATCTGACTATCTCTTGAAACACCGAGAGAATTGGCCTCCACTGTCTTCTGGGGCAGAGAATTCCAGATTCACAACCTTCTGTGTGAAAAAGTTTTTCCTCATCTCTGTTCTAAATGGCTTACCACTTATTCTTAAACTGTGCCCCCTGGTTCTGGACTCCCCCAACATTGGGAACATGTTTCCTGCCTCTAAGGGGCAAGAATGGATGTTGGACCGCTGGAGAATGATGCAGGAGAAGTGATAATGGGGAATAAAGAAATGGCAGAGGAGTTGAATAACTTTTTTGCATTGGTCTTGACAAGTGAAAACATCAGCAATGTGCCTGAAATTCAAGAGAGTCAGGGGGTGGAAGTTAGTGGAGTGGCTATTACCAGGGAGATGGTGCTTGGGAAGCTGAAAGGGCTGAAGGTGGATAAGTCACCTGGGCCGGATGGACTGTACCCTAGGGTTCTGAAAGAGGTGGCTTTAGAGATTGTGGAGGCATTGACAGTGATATTTCAAGAATCACTAGAGACAGGAGTGGATCCAGATGATTGGAAAATTGCCAATATTACCCCTCTGCACAAGAAGGGAGCAAAGCAGAGTATTGGGAACTATAGGCCGGTTAGTCTGACTTCGGTGGTTGCTAAGATTTTAGAGTCCATTATAAAGGATGAGGTTACAGAGTATTTAGAAGTTCACGATGACAAATTTCCTGAAGAAGTAAATAGCAGGACAGACAAAGGAGAGTAAATAGATGTTGTTTACCTAGATTTTCAGAAAGCCTTTGATAAGGTGCCACATGGAAGGCCGCTAAGGAAGATGCGAGCCCACGGAAGTTTTCATCTTCGGAAGTGGCGGCGCTGTGAAACGGCTGCGGCTCGCCTGCAGTCTGTCTGTTTTTACTTTTTTGTGTTCTTTTTTTTGTCTTGTTCAGTTAAACTTTTGGTTATTAGGTTGTGTTATGTGTGCGGGGGGAGGGTGAAACAGGGCTTTCTGTCTCTCCCTTCGGGGGAATGCGACTTTTTTGTCGTATCCCCCTTCTCTTCCCCCGTCTGAGCTGAGGCCTAATGGCGGAGCTGGCGGCCTCCAACCTGCGACCGACCTCGAGGCTCCGGAGGTAGAGCCAGCCAGGACTCACCAACGCGAGGCTGGCCGTCTTCGAGCTGCGGCGGCGTTCGGGCAGCGGCACGACTCGGCGCTCCGGTGAGGGTGGACGGCGTGGGGCTGAGACACTCCTGTGTGGGCGGCCCGGCTCCCGGCTGGAAGGTGCTCCCATCTGGGCGGCCCGGCTCCCGGCTGGAAGGTGCTCCCGTGTGGACGGCCCGGCTCCCGGCTGGAAGGCGCTCCCATGGGGGCGACCCGGTGCGGGGCTGAGACGCTCCCGTGTGGGCGACCCGGTCAGGGCGGAGACGGTGCTCCGGTGGCTGAGGCGGCGTTCTGGCGGCGGTGACCTGAATCCGTGGCTCGGCCAGGGGCCAGTGGATGACATCGTCGGGAGCTCGCAGGTCACAGGTTGAAGCCTGTTTTCCGGAGCTCCCGTGGCAACAACTGCGTCCACTGGACTGGAGGGCGGCAACTTCGATCACCCCCGGGCCCACGGAGCTTGAACCGCGGGACTGACTTACCATCGCCCGGTGGGGTATCGCCTCAGCGCAGAGGGAGAAGAGGAGGGAAGAGACAGTAACTCTAAGACTTTTGCCTCCATCACAGTGAGGAGGTGCTTGGTGAACTCACTGTGGTGGATGTTAATTTGTGTTTATTGTGTGTTGTTTATTATTACATGTATGGCTGCAGGCAACGACATTTCGTTCAGACCGAAAGGTCTGAATGACAAATAAAGGATTCAATTCAATTCAATTCAATTCAATTCAATCAAAGGGCAGATACTGGCATGTAGATCAGGTTGGCTGGATGGCAGAAGACAAAGAGTGGCAATAAAGGTTTTCTGGTTGGCTGCCAGTGGCTAGCGGAGTTCCGCAGGGCTCGGTGCTGGGGCCGTTGCTCTTAACGTAGTATATTAATAATTTGGACGAGGGAACTGGGCTTTGTGGCCAACTTTGCGGATGATACGAAAATAGGTGTAGAGGAAGATAGTGTAGGGAAAGCAGGGACTCTGCAGAAGGACTTGGATAGGTTGGGAGAGTGGGCAGAGAAGTGGCAGATGGAATATAGCGGAGCAAAGTGTGGAGTCATGCAATTTGGTAGCAGGAATAAAGGCGTAGATTATTTTCAAAATGGGGAGAGAATCCAGAAATCGGAGGTGCAAAGGGATTTGGGAGTGCTGGTGCAGGATTCCCAAAAAGTAAATCTGCAAGTCGAATTGGTAATAAGGAAAGCAAATGCAAATCTAGCATTTATTTTGAGAGGGCTTGTATACAAAAACTGAGATGTAATGCTGGGGCTCTATAAGAAGCTGGTAAGGAACATTGGGAACCATATCTGAGGAAGGATGTGCTGGCTCTGGAGGGTCCAGAGGAGGTTTACAAGAATGATCTCAGGAATGAGTAGGTTAACATATGATGAGCATTTGACGGCACTGGGCCTGTACTCGCTGTAGTTTGGAATAATGAGGGGGAACCTCATTGGAAAGTACAGAATAGTGAAAGGCTTGGATAGAGTGGATGAGGAGAGGATGTTTCCACTAGGACTAGCGGTCATAACTTCTGAATTAAATGACGTTCTTTTAGGAAGGAGATGAGGAGGAATTTCTTTAGTCAGAGGGTAGTGAATCTGTGGAATTCTTTGCCACAGAAGGCTGTGGAGGTCGTCAGTGGATATATATATATGTAAGGCAGAAATGGATAGATTCTTGATTAACATGGGTGTGTGAGGTTATAGGGAGAAGGCAAGGGAGCGGGGTTATGAGGGAAAGATAGATCAGCCATGATTGAATGGCAGAGTAGACTTCTGCCCCGATCACATAATCTTATGATTGTCCCCAGTATATATATATATAGGATGGTGGTAATGTACGTGAATCACTGGTCAGCACGGACTTGGTGGGCCGAAGGGCCTGTTTCCGTGCTGTATCTCTAAACTAAACTAAGCTACGGAACTGAACTGAGTATAGAAGTTGGGAGGTTATTTTACAGTTGAGAAATTGACATTGGCAATCACAATTGTTATTTCAAATCACTTGTGTATAAAATATCTTTGCCAGTATTCCTGTTAGTTTTCTGTCAGAAAGAATTCACCAATTTCTTTGGTGCAATCTAACCTTTGCCAAATGCGAAATCCACCTGCCCCAAGAAACATACGTGTCTTTTTCCCATCTGAAATATAATTTGCTGTTAATCACAATTCAAAATGTCCCAAGTGAGAATCACATTTTTTTTGTTGATCTCTCAAATGCTGGTATCTGCTCTAGTTGATCTGTATTTCTGTCTGTTCTGCTTAGTTTAGTTTAGTTTAGAGATACAGCGCGGAAACAGGCCCTTCGACCCACCGGGTCCGCGCCGACCAGCGATCCCTGCATATTAACACTATCCTATACCCACTAGGGACAAATTTTACATTTACCAAGCCAACAAACCTGTACGACTTTGGAGTGTGGGAGGAAACCGAATATCTTGGAGAAAACCCACGCAGGTCACGGGGAGAATGTACAAACTCTGTATAGACGGCACCCGTAGTCGGGATCGAACCCGGGTCTCCGGCGCTACATTCGCTGTAAGGCAGCAACTCTATCACTGTGTCAACAGCATAGCTTCTGTATCCCATAGTTCCAGCAATGTACTCCTCTCTCCTCATTCTCAGTTATTCCTTTTATTTACATCTCCTCTACAGAGTTCAGTTGTTATTAACAAGTCTTCATCGCCCTCACTCAGCTGACGCAAAGCAGGGTTATCTATTGTGTCTGCAGAAAGGTCCCAACCCGAAACATCACCAATCCATTGCCTCCACAAATGCTGCCTGACCTGCTGAGTTACGTTTGAGTTTGAGTTTTGTTTATTGTCACGTGTACCAAGGTACAGTGAAAAGCTTTTGTTGTGTGCTGACTAGTCATCGGAAAGACAATAAGTGATTACAATCGATCCTTCCACACAGTCAAACACATGATAAAGGGAATAACGAATAACATGTAGTGCAAGATAAAGTCCGATCAAACTTTGTCCGAGGGTCTCCAATGAGGTAGATAATAGCGCAGGACAGTTCTTTAGTTGTTGGTAGCAAAGATCTTATAGCAGATCCGCTATAAGATCTTTGGTTGGTAGGATGGTTCAATTGCCTGTTAACAGCTGGGAAGAAACTGTCCCTGAATCCGAAAGTGTGCGTTTTCACACTTCTATATCTCTTGCTTGATGGGAGAGGGGTGAATAGGGAGTGACTGGAGCGCGACTTGTCCTTAATTATGCTGCTGGCCTTGCAGAGGCAGCGTGAAGTGTAAGATTCAAACACCTGCAGCTTCTTGTGTCTTGCCGTCATCCATATTGCCTCCATAATATCTAAAACACTCCCTTTGTTCTTTCCAACCCTCGCCCTTCTCTGTAACTTATATTGTATTCCTGTTTATCATGAAGGGTTATCAACCTGAAATGCTTTTTCTGTTTCCACAGATGCTTTTCAGATATCTGCGGTTTTCGTGATTTTCAGATACTGTTTTTATTTCAGATTTCCAGCATCTGCATTTCGTGCTTTTCAATATAAATGCCAATGACCTTGGGCGCAGATAGGTTCTTACATTTTCCACATTACTATGGGGACCAAATTTCAAAAATAATTTAGTTTGCTGGAAATCACCTTTGGATGTCCTGAGGTTTCGAAATGTCCGATTTTAAAATTCAGTCTGTTTTTGACCTGATTACGAATGAATCTTATCGGATGCGACAAAGTGCTGAAGCCAAAGTGAAAACTGAAAGACAAATAAAAATGAAATGTTGCTATGCACTAGCGGCATATCTGATTCTGCGCGCTGCTCTGTTATTCTGAAGCCTTCGTTTAGCCGAATAATACAGCAATTAACTAGCTGCTGGAGTTAAATACAAAGAAACATGTCCTCGGTTTCTTTTGCTAAACATTCAATTGTGTGAAGTCTCCGCATTGAAAATTCATTTCAATTGTTGTCAATAGAAACACATTTCAAAAGTGCTATTATAACCACATGGTTTGGAAATGCGACCGAGAATCAAACTCTTTTCCATTGTTTTTCTCGTTTGCATTGCCAGATTTGAAAGCCAGGTCAATCAGTGGGCTGCAGGGTGATGCGCTCTCACCCCACTCCATTAGATCTCAATTTATCGTGTATTGTTGGCCAACTTGGTTCAGTAGGAGCACTCAAATCTTGCTCTTTGTACAACCTTGTGTACGAATTAATTGTCACGTTATTCTCATTATTACGGTGTCAACACTTCAAAAATAACTTGTTCTCTGGGAAATGCTTTTGGATGGCCTAAGGTCCTGTAAGGTTGCATTTAAATGCATTCTATTGTTAATCAAGCTCTATGTAAAAGCTTTTGCTCACTTGCCCTTAGATATTGCGTCTTGGCTTGATGCCAAACTTTGCATGATAATGATTCAGTGAAATGCCTTGGGACATTTTTCTACCTTAATAAATAGGAAGTTGATGATATTTCATTTCTATAATTTGAACAAGCACCAATTATATTCATGAATTAGCAGAGGCATTTTGTGAATTCACACTTGCATATAAAGGTCAGGAAGTCATGAAGCAGCTCTATACTTTGGTTAGGCTGCATTTGGAGAACTGCGTGCAGATCTATAGAAACATGGAAACATAGAAAATAGGTGCAGGAGTGGGCCATTCGGCCCTTCGAACCTGCACCGCCATTCAATATGATCATGGCTGATCATCCAACTCAGTATCCTGTATCTGCCTTCTCTCCATACCCCCTGATCCCTTTAGCCACAAGGGCCACATCTAACTCCCTCTTAAATATAGCCGATGAACTGGCCTCAACTACCTTCTGTGGCCGAGAATTCCAGAGATTCACCACTCTCTGTGTAAAAAATGTTTTTCTCATCTCGGTACTAAAGGATTTCCCCTTCATCCTTAAACTGTGACCCCTTGTCCTGGCCTTCCCCAACATCGGGAACAATCTTCCTGCATCTAGCCTGTCCAACCCCTTAAGAATTTTGTAAGTTTCTATAAGATCCCCCCTCAATCTTCTAAATTCTAGCGAGTACAAGCCGAGTCTATCCAGTCTTTCTTCATATGAAAGTCCTGACATCCCAGGAATCAGTCTGGTGAACCTTCTCTGTACTCCCTCTATGGCAAGAATGTCTTTCCTCTGATATGGAGACCAAAACTGTACACAATACTCCAGGTGTGGTCTCACCAATACCCTGTACAACTGCAGTAGAACCTTCCTGCTCCTATACTCAAATCCTTTTGCTATGAATGCTAACATACCATTCGCTTTCTTCACTGCCTGCTGCACCTGCATGCCTACTTTCAATGACTGGTGTACCATGACACCCAGGTCTCGTTGCATCTCCCCTTTTCCTAATCGGCCACCATTTAGATAATAGTCTACTTTCCTGTTTTTGCCACCAAAGTGGATAACCTCACATTTATCCACATTATACTGCATCTGCCATGCATTTGCCCACTCACCCAGCCTATCCAAGTCACCTTGCAGCCTCCTATCTATCTATCTATTAGTCTATCAGTCACTCCATTACAGGAAGGATTTACTGGCTTTGGAGAGGATGTAGAAGAGGTTTACCAGAATGTAGTAGTTGACATTAGCTACAAGGTGAGGTTGGACAAACTTGGATTGTTTTTTTCTGGATTGCTGGGGGTTGAAGAGATACCTGACAGTCAGAACCTTTTACCCAGAGTGGAAATGTCAGAGAGTAGCGGGCATAGCTTTAAGATAAGAGGGAAGTTGATCAGGAAAAGTTTTTTACATCCTGGATGGTGGGTACCTACCTAGAAGGGACGTTGATGGAGGCAGATATGATAGTGCCACAATAGTGAATGGCTTTTGCATAGGCACAAACATGTACAGGGAATGGAGAGGTATTGATCATGTGCAGGCAGATGAGATTAGTTGATCTTGGCATCATGTTCGGCACAGACATTGTGGGCCAAATGGCCTGTTCCTGTGCTGTTCTTTTCCATGTTTTATTTTCTAAATGGAACGGAGTTACCAATATGGGTCCTGTTGTTGATTTAGATGGAGATGAACAAGAGAGAGAAAACAAAAACAATGATGGAACTATAAAGTGCCGAACACAAGTGGTTCAGAGTCCTGAAATAAATGAGAATTGTGGAAATATACAGCAGATCAGGTACCATCTGTGGAGAGGGAGGCATCCTTAGGATGACAATCTTGGCCCGGAAGATAGTTTAGTTTTGTTTAGAGTTACAGTGCAGAAACAGGCCCCTCAGCCCACCGAGTCCACACCAACCAGCAATCCCCGCAAACTAACATTATCTACACACACTAGGGACAATTAAAATTCTCTGCCACAAAAGGTAGTTGAGGCCAGTTCATTGGCTATATTTAAGAGGGAGTTAGATGTGGCCCTTGTGGCTAAAGGGATCAGGGGGTATGGAGAGAAGGCAGGTACAGGATACTGAGTTGGATGATCAGCCATGATCATTTTGAATGGCAGTGCAGGCACGAAGGGCCGAATGGCCTACTCCTGCACCTATTTACTATGTTTCTATTATACCAAGCCAGTTAACCTATAAACCTGTACGTCTGTGGAGTGTGGAGGAAGCTGAAGATCTCGGAGAAAACCCACACAGGTCACGGGGAGAACGTACACACTTCGTACAGACAAGCACCCAAAGTCAACCCGGGTCTCTGATCAAGGTGTGGAGTCAATTTGGGTGAGTGTTAGAAATAGCAAGGCAAAATTCATTACTGGTGTGAGTAGTCTCGTCCCTGAGAGTTAATCTGTACGTCTAAGATATTTAGCAAATATGGTATGTATGAATGATATTGCAAAAATTGTGGGTGACTTTAATCTGATTGACAAAGGTAGTATTGAGGTGGAGCCTATTGAATGTAATTAGTTTCTTAAAACCATAGGTTGTGGAACCAACAAGGGAACAATTAATCCATCCTACCTCATGTCAATTAATGTTGTGCAGATCTAAATGAATGATCTTGGAGCAACAGATTATTGACTGGTAGCATGATGGAATTTCACAGTCAGTTTTTCAGTGACAAAGTTACATCTAAACGTTTTGAAATCAGATGTGACATGAATGGGTTAAAGGGTAAGGTATTGGAGGAAATTTAAGAAGATACATTCATAAAAAACGATGAACTTACGTAAATTGAGGATTTTTCTCCAACTTAGTGTACTCCATTCAGAGCTCATCTCCACTGAAGAAACCAAAATCAGGACAGCTAGCCACTGCGTCGATCACCTCCATTCAGTCCACAACAGGCCCGTATGAAGCTTTTCAAAAAGGGGGGTGGCATGACAGGATAACAAAAAACTTAATGTGAAATAATGTGTGCGCTGCGCACATCACGAGCGCGAAGCATGAAGTCCCTCGATGCTGGGGTCCAGTGCCCACTTAAGGGCCCCGGAAGCTCAGGGGTTTTAGCTCTCTGATGCATTCTGAGCCTTGTTTTGGAGCATTTTTGCACCAAATTTATGACCAATATTTCAGAAATTAACAGGAACCTGAGAGGTAGCTTTTTCACACAAAGGGTGCTGGATGTATGTAACGAGCTGCCAGAGGAGGTAGTTAAGGCTGGGACTATCCTAATGTTTAAGAGACATTTGGACACTTATATGGATAGGACAGATTTAGGTCGATATGGGCCAAACGCGTGTGAGTGGGACTAGTTTAGATGGGACATGTCGGGCAAGCTGGGCTGAAGGGCCTGTTTCCACACTGCATCATTCTGTGATTAAAAAGTGAAGAAGAAAAATGCATGTAGATAAGTAGAGCAGATTTGAAAGAGGAGTGAAATGTAAAGGCAGAGAGAGGTTTATGGGTGGAAAGGAACATAGGAAAGTAGGGGGGAGAGTGGGCTTGGGCAGATGGGTGAAGGGAAAATAGTCACAGTGCTGGAGTAACTCAGTGGGTCAGTCAGCATCTGCGGAGAATATGAATAGGCGACGTTTCACAGACTGCTGGAGTAACTCAGCGGGTCAGGCAGCTTCTCTGGAGAACATGGATAGATGACATGTCACAGAGTGCTGGAGTAACTCAGCGAGTCAGGCAGCATCTGTGGGGAACATGGATAGGTGACATGTCACAGAGTGCTGGAGTAACTCAGTGGATCAGGCAGCATCTCTGGAGAAATGGTATAGATTATATTTCGGGTCAAGGCCGTTCTTCAGATATATTCATGATGTGACATGCATAGACATTCCTGAATGTTACCCAAACCATCGTGAGCTACTTTGTTACGGTGCTTGCCCTCTCCTATAACATCTCTGCTGCCTTGGGTGATGCAGGACAGGACACAAGCTTTGGGACATGGTGTGAAGCTGTTGCCGTCTGTCCCAGCCTGGTAAAAACCTGGATGGAGTGGATTTAGAGAGGATGTTTCCACTAGTGGGGGAGTCTAGGACCAGTGGCCACAGCCTCAGAATTAAAAGACATTCCTTTAGGAAGATGAGCAGGAATTTCTTAAGTCAGAGGGTGTTGAACTGTGGAATTCATTGCCACAGACAGCTGTGGAGGTCAAGTCAATGGACATTTTTCAGGAGGAGATTGATAGATTCTTGATTGATACGGGTGTCAGAGGTAATGGGGAGAAGGCAGGAGAATGGGTTTGAGAGGGAAAGATAGTCATAGAGTGTTACAGTGTGGAAACAGGCCCTTCGGCCCAGCATGTCCCATCTGCACTAGTCCCACCTGCCCACGTTTGATCCATATCCCTCCGAACCTGTCCTATCCATGTACCTGTCTAACTGTTTCTTAAATGTTGCGATAGACCTTGCCTCAACTACCTCCTCTGGCAGCAGAACGGGGGGGATGAAGGTGGCATGGGCCCAGCGGGGGTGGCGGGGGCCCAGCGGGGGTCAGTGGGGGTGGCGTGGGCCCAGCAGGGGTGGCATGGGCCCATCGAGGGTGGCGTGGACCCAGCGGGGGTGGCGTGGACCCAGTGGGGTTCAGCCGGGGTGGCGTGGACCCAGCAGGGGTGGCGTGGGCCCAGCGGGGGTCATCGGGGGTGGTGTGGTGGGAAGATGGCTTGGGCCCCAGCGGCGGGGGGAGGCGAGGGGAACGGGCTCCACCACAGCGGCGTCTGGTGTTGGGGTTACAGCTGTTGGGTTCAGATTCAGCCACTCTTGCCCGGCGACGGGAGAACAGAGAACTGATTTTTTTTTCCCGATTTTTCTTCTTTTTTTTTTTGGTGATTTTTTCTTAGGGGGGAAAAAAGGGGGGTGCGGTCGCACCCAACGCACCCCCCTTCTGACGGCCATGCACAAGGCTGTGATGTTGTAGGAAGAATCTGCAGATGCTGGTTTAAACCGAGGATAGACACAAACTGCTGGAGTAACTCAGGTTGAGGCCCTTCTTCAGACTGAAATCGTAAGGCAATTCAGGTATTTCAGTCTGAAGAAGGATCTCGACCCAAAACGTCACCCATTCCTTCTCTCCAGAGATGCTGCCTGGCCCGCTGAGTTACTCCAGCATTTTGTGTGTATCTTAAGCCTGTGATGTGTTGCCTGTCACCTTGGACACACACACCCAGTCTTGTAGCGATGTACTTTCTGAGTATTTTCTGTGACTTTACTACTTTCAAAGCTTTATGTAAGAGTTGTTCAATTTGAAGGAGTCCATCTCACTCCCACATTAATCACTTCGCCATTGATCTCATCTACAAAAGCCCACAGTGGGCTCAGAGAACAGCCACTTATCCTCTGTTAAATTTGATTTTGAATCCTGAAGGCTGTAACAAACATAATGTCCCAACCTTATACACCGCCCACCAATGTCATAGAGTCATAGTCATTGAGCGATACAGTGTGAAAACAGGCCCCTTTGGCCCAACTTGCCCGCACCGACCAACTTGCCCCAGCTACACTAGTCCCACCTGCCCACATTTGAACCATACCCCTCCAAACCTAGAAACATAGAAACATAGAAATTAGGTGCAGGAGTAGGCCATTCGGCCCTTCGAGCCTGCACCGCCATTCAATATGATCATGGCTGATCATCCAACTCAGTATCCCGTACCTGCCTTCTCTCCATACCCTCTGATCCCCTTAGCCACAAGGGCCACATCTAACTCCCTCTTAAATATAGCCAATGAACTGGCCTCGACTACCTTCTGTGGCAGGGAGTTCCAGAGATTCACTACTCTCTGTGTGAAAAAAGTTCTTCTCATCTCGGTTTTAAAGGATTTCCCCCTTATCCTTAAGCTGTGACCCCTTGTCCTGGACTTCCCCAACATCGGGAGCAATCTTCCTGCATCTAGCCTGTCCAACCCCTTAAGAATTTTGTAAGTTTCTATAAGATCCCCTCTCAATCTCCTAAATTCTAGAGAGTATAAACCAAGTCTATCCAGTCTTTCTTCATAAGACAGTCCTGACATCCCAGGAATCAGTCTGGTGAACCTTCTCTGCACTCCCTCTATGGCAATAATGTCCTTCCTCAGATTTGGAGACCAAAACTGTACGCAATACTCCAGGTGTGGTCTCACCAAGACCCTGTACAACTGCAGTAGAACCTCCCTGCTCCTATACTCAAATCCTTTTGCTATGAAAGCTAACATACCATTCGCTTTCTTCACTGCCTGCTGCACCTGCATGCCCACTTTCAATGACTGGTGTACCATGACACCCAGGTCTCGCTGCATCTCCCCTTTTCCTAGTCGGCCACCATTTAGATAATAGTCTGCTTTCATGTTTTTGCCACCAAAATGGATAACCTCACATTTATCCACATTATACTGCATCTGCCAAACATTTGCCCACTCACCCAGCCTATCCAAGTCACCTTGCAGTCTCCTAGCATCCTCCTCACAGCTAACACTGCCCCCCAGCTTAGTGTCATCCGCAAACTTGGAGATATTGCCTTCAATTCCCTCATCCAGATCATTAATATATATTGTAAATAGCTGGGGTCCCAGCACTGAGCCTTGCGGTACCCCACTAGTCACTGCCTGCCATTGTGAAAAGGACCCGTTTACTCCTACTCTTTGCTTCCCGTTTGCCAGCCAGTTCTCTATCCACATCAATACTGAAACCCCAATGCCGTGTGCTTTAAGTTTGTAAACTAATCTCTTATGTGGGACCTTGTCGAAAGCCTTCTGGAAGTCCAGATACACCACATCCACTGGTTCTCCCCTATCCACGCTACTAGTTACATCCTCGAAAAATTCTATAAGATTCGTCAGACATGATTTACCTTTTGTAAATCCATGCTGACTTTGTCCAATGATTTCACCACTTTCCAAATGTGCTGCTATCCCATCTTTAATAACTGACTCTAGCAGTTTCCCCACTACCGATGTTAGACTAACTGGTCTGTAATTCCCCGTTTTCTCTCTCCCTCCCTTCTTAAAAAGTGGGGTTACGTTTGCTACCCGCCAATCCTCAGGAACTACTCCAGAATCTAAAGAGTTTTGAAAGATTATTACTAATGCATCCACTATTTCTGGAGCTACTTCCTTAAGTACTCTGGGATGCAGCCTATCTGGCCCTGGGGATTTATCGGCCTTTAATCCATTTAATTTACCCAACACCACTTCCCGGCTAACCTGTCCTATCCATATACCTGTCTAACTATTTCTTAAATGTTTGGATAGTCCCTGCCTCAACTACATCCCTGGCAGCTTGTTCCATCCACCCTACAGAATCCTATTAAATCTTTTCCCCTTCACCTTAAACCTATGTCCTCTGGTCCTCGATTCACCTACTCTGGGCAAGAGACTCTGTGTATCTAGGCAACAGTTGTGCATCATTGGTGATCAACATCTGAGAGCCTCCTCTTCTCATTAGCTATCTGATTGTTCACTAGCGGCACAGTGATGCAGTGGTAGAGTTGCTGCCTCACAGAACCAGAGACCGTCACCTTGGGTTCGATCCTGGCTCTGGTTGGTGTCTGTGCGGAGTTTGTACGTTCTCCCCGTGACCACGTGGATTTTCTCTGGGTGCACCGGTTTCCTCCCACACTCCAAAGGTGTACTGGTTTGTTGGTTATTTGGTTTCTGTAAATTGACCCTGGTGAGTAGGATAGAACTAGTGTACAGGCGATTGTTGGTCGGCACAGCCTCTGTGGGCCTAAGGGCCCATTTCCACGTTGTAAAGGGCCTGTCCCACGGGCATGCGACCTGCATGCGGCAAGCGCGACCTAAAGGGCCAGTCCCACCAGCATGCGCCTGCTTGTGGCAAGCGCAACCAAACCAGAAGCGGGGGCCGCGCGGAGGTCGAGTGAGTGACATGAAGTTTGAGCAAAGTCCGCGGGAAGTTCGCGCGTGACGTACGGCGTCGAGGTGGCTGCGGGCCGGCAGGCCGTTGCCGGGCGGAATTTTTGAACATGGTCAGTTTTTCGGAGCCCCGCGCGATGTCGGGACCAGCTCCGCACAACTCCATACGGTTCCGGCGATCGAAGTGGGACCGGCCCCGCGAGGCCCTACAGCTCAAGCGACCACGTTAGGTCGTGCTTGCCACATGCAGGCGCATGCTGGTGGGACCGGCCCTTTAGGTCGCGCTTGCCGCATGGAGTCGCATGCTCGTGGGACTAAATTTCAACTCTCAACTAAACTAAATTTAAGACTAAATGTGGCAGTACCTTTGATTTGATCTGTTAAGCGGTAGATCACTTAGCTCTGTCTTTTGCTGTCTTCATGATTCAGCACAAAAGTAGCTCCATGCTGCAGTTTCAACAGACTGGGATTGCTTCACTTTTAGACTTTAATTTGTCTGTTGCTGTCCCTGTATAATTCTTCTGCTCCTCTCTATGAACCAACGTAGATCCTTGGGTTTGGTAACAATGCCATGCCTTGAGGTCCTAGAATGTAATGGTGAACAGTTCTGCTGCTGCTGCTGCTGATGGTCCACAATGCCCTAATTTGGATTTGCTAGGCCTGTCTTTCCTCTTTACTGCAAACGCACAATATGATGGATAGGGTGCTTTCAGTGTGAGGATTGGACTTTTCTCCATAAGGACGGTGTGGTGGTCACTTCTACCATTACTATTATGGTTAGAATAGAAGAAGAATAGAAGGCCTTTTATTGTCATTCGAACAGCTTGGCTTGAACAAAATTGTATTTTCTACAGTCTTAACATTACAAAAAAAAACAAGACACACACTTAACACAATTTACACAAACATCCATCACAGTGAATCTCCAACACCTCCTCACTGTGATGGAAGGCAAAAGTCTTATCTCTTCCTTTTGTTCTTCTCCCGCGGTCCAGCAGTCCAACTGCAGCGTCGAGGCGACTGGGGCTCAAGCCCCCGGCGGGCGATGGTAAGTCCCGCGGCCGTTAAGCCGCGCGGGGCGATGTTAGGCCCCGCTCCAAGTCATTTAATCCCGCGATTCCAGCGGGAGAAGTTGCCATTGCGGGAGCTCTGAAAAGCGGTCTCTCACCAGGGACCTGCAAGTTCCCGATGTTCCCGTCCACAGGGCCTGCGGCCGGAGCCTCCGAAGCTCCGAAGTCGGGTCGGGTCGCAGCCGCGCGCCGCCACAGCGCTTCCCGTTCCGAAGACGGCCAGCTCCATGATAGCAGGTCCGCAGACTCCGCGACTGGAGCCCTCAGGTTGGATCCGGCCGGTGGCCACCGCCGGCTCCACGATGTTAGGCCCAACGACATCGGAGACCCAACAGGGGAAAAGTCGGGTCCCCGTACAGGGAAGAGATTAAACGGTTTCCCCCACCCCCGTCCCCCCTCCCCAACCCCACAGCTAAGAAAATAATAAAAACATACATTTAACAAGACAAAAATTTAAAAAAGACAAACAGTCTGCAGTGGAGCCGCTGCCGTTAGGTGCCGCCACACCAGTTACCTGCAGATAGATTGGTGACAAAGAGACCTAGTCAGTTTATTCCCCATGCTGGTTGCTGCAGTACCTGCCACACACCTAGTCCAGTAGCTATGGACTTTACATCAGTGATGATGCCACCAACCCATTCTTAAAGTCCCCATGTCTGAATCATTTCTGTGACTTTCTAACTTCCAATGCTTTTGATCAAGAGTTGATCAGTATGCAAGGACCACTGATTCATCGACTGAAGGGAGACAAAGGAAGATTTCCTTGCCCACATTTGGTGTCATGATGATACTTTATGATGATGATGATGATGCTTTATTGTCACATGTACATCTATGTACCTAGGTATAGTGAAAATCTTTTGTTTTGCATACAATCCAGTAAACTTCCAGTCAATTTTGGCCGGCTCCTCCCTCATGATTTCCTCACCAACAGACCACAGTCTGTTAGGGTCAACAACCTCACCTCCACCACTATAACACTGAACACCGGCGTGCCACAGGGCTGTGTGCTCAGCCCTCTCCTCTACTCCCTCTTCACCCACGACTGCATCCCTAAGTACGGATCCAACGCCATCATTAAGTTTGCTGACGACACCACGGTGGTAGGACTGATCAGTGACAACGATGAGTCAGCCTACCGAGAGGAGGTCCAGCACCTGACAACCTGGTGTGCCAACAATAACCTCGTGCTCAACTCCAAGAAGACGAAGGAACTTATTGTCGACTTCAGGAAGGTCAGAGGGGGAAGACATACCCCCATCCACATAAACGGGACTGAGGTGGAGCGCGTCTCCAGCTACAAATTCCTCGGGGTACACATCTCGGAGGATTTGTCCTGGTCCCTCAACACCTCCAAGCTGATCAAAAAGGCACAGCAGCGCCTTTACTTCCTGAGGAGGCTCAAGAAAGCCCACCTGTCCCCCCAGATCCTGACCAACTTCTACAGGTGTACCATCGAGAGCATCCCGACCGCCTGCTTCACAGTATGGTACAGCAGCTGCACTGTTGCGGACAGGAAGGCACTACAACGGGTGGTGAAAACCGCGCAGCACATCATCGGTGCCCAGCTCCCTGCCATGGATGCCCTCCACCGAAAACGGTGTCTGAAACGAGCTGGGAAGATCATTAAAGACCCCTCCCACCCCAACCATGGACTGTTTGCCCTCCTCCCATCAGGGAGGCGGTACAGGAGCCTCAGGTCTCGTACCAGTAGGATGAGGAACAGCTTCTACAATCATACCGTCGCATTGCTGAACTCGGAGTCCCGCCGATAGATTCCTCCGGTCCCTCCGTCCCCATTGTTTAATTATTCTGTATTTTTTATTATTCTGTATCCTCTTTTTTTTTAAATTTCTATATTGCACTACTACTACGGACTGACGCAAAACTGCATTTCGTTGTACCCATACTCAGTATTTGTGCAATGACATTAAAGTTGAATTGAATTGAATTGAATGGCTCCATAGTCCCCTATGTTCAACTGTAATACTGACCCCTCCGATTTACCCATCTCCCTCTCAAACTGCAGATTAAAACTTACCATATTATGGTCACTACCTCCTAAAGGCTCCTTAACCTCAAGTTCCCTTATCAAATCCGGTTCATTACACATCACTAAATCCAGGATTGCCTTTTCCCTGGTAGGCTCCAGTGCAAGCTGCTCTAAGAACCCATCACGGAGGCACTCCACAAAGTCCCTTTCTTGGGGTCCAGTACCAACCTGATTTTCCCAGTCTACCTGCGTGTTGAAATCTCCCATAACAAACGTAGCATTACCTTTGAGACATGCCAATTTTAACTCCTGATTCAACTTGCACCCTAAGTCCAGGCTACTGTTTGGGGGCCTGTAGATGAGTCCCATTAGGGTCTTTTTACCCTCACAATTCCTTAGTTCTATCCATACTGACTCCACATCTCCTGTTTCAATGTCACCCCTTGCAAGGGACTAAATTTCATTCCTCACCAACAGAGCTACCCCACCCCCTCTGCCCACCTGTCTGCCTTTTCGATAGGATGTATACCCTTAAATATTCAGTTCCCAGCCCTGGCCCTCTTGCAGCCATGTCTCTGTAATTCCCACAACATGATACTTGTCAATTTCTAACTGAGCCTCAAGCTCATCCACTTTATTTCTTATACTTCGCGCATTCATATACAACACTTTATACGTGACTTCTTATATTCCTATACATAACTTTATATATGACTTTGGTATTCACCTCCCCTCTAACTCCGGTTCCTATTGACCCTGACCTTACTATCTTATCCCTTCTTGAACTTTCCTTCCCATTAATTCAAATGAAATTTGAATTTGAAACATTTTACATTTGTATTCACAGTCAGTGACTCAAAAGACGTTGGAAAAGTGAGAAGCAAAGAGGAAGGGAGAAACCTAAAGCAATCATTGCTTTGAAGAAGAAAAATATCAGTCAAACAAATTAGAATAAAGGCTGATTACTTCCCAGGATCTGATAGCTTCCAACTGATGGTCATAAAGGGCTGCGGACATAGTGGATGGATTGGTTGTGATTTTCCACAACAGGTCCCAATGGATTGGAAACTAGAAAATATAACACCTTATTTTAAAAAAAATAGTCTGTCCATTTCCCTCTACAGATGCTGCCTGACCTGTTGAGTTCCTCCAGTAGTTTGTTTTGTTCCTCAGGACATTTATGCCTGTTAGCCTATGGACAGTGATTGAAAACATGCCAGAAACCTTTAGAGAGGAAGTAATAACAATACATTTACTGTACGTTCAACAAGGGAGCAGTCCTGAGCTACTACCTACCTCATTGAAGTCCCTCGGACTATCTTTAACCTGTTCAGTACCACCCCCGAGTATACTCAGGTCATAGCCAATACTGTAGTGGGAAAAAAGACATAGAAACATAGAAAATAGGTGCAGGAGTAGGCCATTCAGCCCTTCGAGCCTGCACCGCCATTCAATATGATCATGGCTGATCATCCAACTCAGTATCCTGTACCTGCCTTCTCTCCATACCCCCTGATCCCTTTAGCCACAAGGGCCATATCTAACTCCCTCTTAAATATAGCCAATGAACTGGCCTCAACTACCTTCTGTGGCAGAGAGTTCCAGAGATTCACCACTCTCTGGGTGAAAATTGTTTTTCTCATCTCGGTCCTAAAGGATTTCCCCTCTATCCTTAAGCTGTGCACCCTTGTCCTGGACTTCCCCAACATCGGGAACAATCTTCCTGCATCTAGCCTGTCTAACCCCTTAAGAATTTTGTAAGTTTCTATAAGATCCCCCTTCAATCTCCTAAATTCTAGCGAGTACAAGCCGAGTCCATCCAGTCTTGGCAGTGAACAGGTTAATCAGACTTGACTCGACTTGATCTTGCACTAGAATGTTATTCACGTTATTCCCTTTATTATGTATCTGTACACTGTGGACGGCTCGATTATAATCATGACTTGTCTTTCCACAGACTGGAAACTAAATCAAACTTTAGAAAATCACTATACAACAAGCAGAGTCAATGTGTTTTTTTTAATTAAAGATGAAATCCTGTTTGACAAACTAAGTCACATTCTTTGAGAATATAATGAGTGCTGTTCAAAAGGGCAACGAGTATTCTGGATTTTCAAAAAGCATTTGATAAGTTGTTGCTGATCAGATACAGCGTTGGAGATATTAGTTTGATTGCTGAGATGACAGAGCTGTTAAATGATGGAAAATTGAACATCTTTGACCAATACTCATTAGAGTTTAGTAAAATATGAACTGACGAGGTGAATACTGAAATGTTGTTCCCCCTGATGTTGGAATCTGGTGGTAGTTGCAGCCAGATTTTCAAAATAAAAAGGTACCCATTTAATTTAGAGATGGGGTGAGAATTGTACAAGAGTAGTGCATTTTATACACATTCCTGCATACCTTATGCCCCTGTCCCACTTAGGAAACCTGAACGGAAACCTCTGGAGACTTTGCGCCCCACCCAAGGTTTCCATGAGGTTCCCGGAGGTTTTTGTCAGTCTCCCTACCTACTTCCACTACCTGCAACCTCCGGCAACCACCTGCAACCTCCGGGAACCGCACGGAAACCTTGGGTGGGGTGCAACGTCTCCAGAGGTTTCCTAAGTGGGACAGGGGCATTAGAGACAGGAAATTGGCCAACCATTTTCCAGCAGGTTATTTCCTCCACCACATTTTTCCCCAAATAAAATCAACATGTGCAATGCCTAAAATTCATATTTGGTGATTTTTTCATCATTATTTGTCTGAGAAATAAGGTCTCGTTTGCTCAGAGATTTTTACTAACTTATTTTCCCTGAAATTGAGCCAACACCCAAGTTATATTGTAGACACAAGAGACTAAAGATGCTGGAATTTTGCATAGAACACAAAGTGCTGGTATAACTCAACGGTCTGGACACAAATTATATTCTTTGTCTTCACAGAGAGACGGAGTCATACATTATGGATAGAGACCTCTTGGCCTACCACACCTGCACGGAACATCAAGCACCCATCTACACTATTCCCATGCTAATGCACTTTTCCTTGCACCTCTATGCCCTTCTGAGATTTCAAATGCATCCTCACTATGTGGCTGGAGTGCTCTGCAGTTGCCGATCAGAATCACATTCTGTATTTTGAAACCTTCAGCCTTCTGCTAATAATTCCTTTTACCCCAATAGTCAATATTCAACTGAATTTTATTTGGTCACATATGCAACTGCACTGTGTTTATTTTTTCCATTACACATGCAGGCGTCGCCGTTATTCAAAGTCCAACGTCTGGTCAGCCCACGCTCTCGATGTATAGTTTACTTTGGTTTAGAGACACAGTGCGGAAACAGGCCCTTCGGCCCACCGAGTCCACGCCGACCAGCGATCCCCACACGTTAGCACTATCTGACATACACTAGGGATAATTTACAATTATACCAAGCCAATTAACCTGCAAACCTGTACGTCTTTGGAGTGTGGGAGGAAACCGAAGATCTCGGAGAAAACCCATGCAGGTCGCGGGGAGAACGTACAAACTCCATACAGACAGCACCTGCAGTGAGGATCGAACCAGGGTCTCTGGCGCTGTGAGGCAGCAACTCTACCGCTGCGCCACCGTGCTGCCCTGATGTACTGGAGCAATTCCAGCTGCTGCACAGTTTTATATTCAACAAGACTTCATCTACATTTCCTTCAGCCACAAGAGCAGGTTGAGTGAGCTCGGACATATTGTTGTTGCATTACTGGTTTCCCAAGGTGCTTGTATTTAGAATCTGTATTCCTGGCTTAGCAGAGATTTTCATGGCAACGTCCTGAAGGTAGTTGCAGCCCTGGAGGGTTTCAATAATCAGAGAAAATTGCTGGCGTCAGGCAGCAAACTTGGAAAACATTGATAGGTGAACTTTTATGTCGGGACCCTTCTTCAGACTAGTTTTCCATAACTCCAGTGGACAAACTTGCCTCTGATGGGCACTGTACTCAAGAGTCAAGAATGTTTTAATGTCATATGTCCCCAAACAGAATAATGAAATTCTTACTTGTAGCATATATTTGTATGTATATACGTGCATATATACTTGGGTATACATGCATACATACATATGTGTAGGGAGGAACTGCAGATACTGGCTTATACCGAAGACAGACACAAAAAGCTGGTGTAACTCAGCAGGTCAGGCAGTATCTCTGGAGAAAAGGAATAGATGACGTTTCAGGTCGAGACTCTTCTTCCGGCAGATGTACACATAAAACAACCAAACAATCAATAGTAGTGCAAAAAGACATAACCAATGCCCCCAAGACTGTAGTTCAAAGTTTATTTGGTGGTTGTAGTGTTTAATAGCCTGATGGCTGTAGGGATAACGTATTGCACTGTACTGTTAATGGCAAGATCCTCAACAACATTGATATGCAGAGGGATCTTGGTGTCCAGGTTCATAGTCACTAAAGGTGGCAACAGAAGTAGATAGGGTGGTGAAGAAGGCATATAGTACGCATGCCATCATTGTTAAGGGCATTGAGCATAAGAGTTAGGATGCATCTCCATGGACTTCGGTTGGTCGGAATTTTTTGCTTGCAGTTCTAGTTGCACCAGTGGCGGAGCCTGCGGATTTACCCACCATCGCGGAGCTGGCCGAGTTCGGAGCGGGAGGAGCTGTGGTGGCGCGCTGCTGCGGCCCGACCCCGGAGCTTCGGAGGCTCCAGCCGCCGGCCTGGTGGACGGTGACACGGGGAGCCCGCGGGTCCCTGGTGGGAGCGTTTTGCGGAGCTTCCGCAACGGCGACTTCTCCCGCCCGAGTTGCGGGGTTGAGGATGACCTGGAGTGGGGCCTTACATCGCCCGGCGCGGCTTCAAATTGCCGCGGGACTTGCTAGCGCCCGCCGGGGGCACCAACATCAAGACCCGGAGCGCGGCCTTGCATCGCCCGGCGCGGCTTTAATGGCCGCGGGACTTATTTACCATCGCCCGCCGGGAGCTTTGACTCTGACATCGGGAGGAGAATGGGGAGAGCAGGGGAGAGATAAGACTTTGCCTTCCATCACAGTGAGGAGGAGATTCACTGTGATGGATGTTCGTGTAAATTGTGTTGTGTCTTGGTTCTTCTACTTGTTGCAGAAACCAAATTTCGTTTGAACTTCTGGGTTCAAATGACAACAAATATAATCTGATCTAATCTAATCTATCTAGTTGCCCCATTACAGGAAGAGGAGCAGAGGAGGATTACCAGGATGCTGCCTGGATTAGAGGGTTTCAGCAACAGGGCGAGGTTGGATAGATATGGATTGTTTTCTCTGGAATGTTGGAGGTTGAGGGGAGTCGTGATAGGCGTCGATAGAGTGGACAGAACCTTCTTCCCAAGGTGGAAATGTCAGACATTGGAGGGCAAATCTACAAGGTGAGAGGGGGAAAGTTTAATGGAGATGTGTGGGACAAGTTACTTACACAGTAAGTGTAAGTGGGGGCCTGGAAAGCATTGACCGGTAGAGGAAGATATAATAGTGGTGTTTTGGAGGCTTTTGAACAGGGGCATGGGAATAGAGGGATATGGATTTATGTGCATGCAGAGTTCAACTAGGCATCATATTCAGCATAGACATTGTGGGTTGAGGTGCCTGTTCGTGTGGTCCATGTTCTATGAAGAATGTTTTAATGAAATGGGCCTCTTATAACTACAATTGTAGTAAGGCTAGGATGAAGAAGGTGACTAAGGTTTTGCTACATGTTATTGGTAAGCAACACTATGTTCGGTTTTATGAAGCAAAAAAACATATTTCTGCTCCTAAATAACAGCATTGACAGGCTACGAATAAATGCACACAATGAATTAAAAATACAGAAAATGCTACCAGGGTTAACAGGAGCAAAGTACAAAGGAATGTGTTTTCAAATGTTTTCCTTATTCCTCTAGTCACCCACCCTTATTCATGTTCATGTTCTAGGAGCAGAATTAGGCCATTCAGCCTATCAAGTCTACTCTGCCATTCAATCATGGCTGATCTATCTCTCCCTCTCTACCCCATTCTCCTGCCTTCTCCCCATAACCCCTGACACCCGTACTAATCAAGAATCTGTCAATTTCCACCTTAAAAATATCCATTGACAGCCTCCACAGCCGTTTGTGGCAATGAATTCCACAGATTTACCACCCTCTGACTAAAGAAATTCCTTTCTCATCTCCTTTCTAAAGGTATGTCCTTAATTCTGAGGCTGTGGCCTCTGGTCCTAGACTCGCCCACTAGTGAAAACATCTTCTCCACATTCACTCTATTCAGGCCTTTCCCTATGCTGTAGGTTTCTGTGAGGCCCTCACTAATCCTTCTAAACTCCAGCAAGTTTAGGCCCAGTGCCTTCAAACGCTCATCTTATGTTAACCTAATCATTCCTGCAGTCCCTTCCAGCACAAGAAGGCTCCAAGAAATCTGCATTCTTCACATATTCACCTCTTGACAGTCCACACATTTACTCACTCTACAACTGGAAAACCTTTTTTTATTATTGTGTAGGAAGGAACTTCAGATGCTGGTTTAAACCGAAGATGGACACAAAATGCTGGAGTAACTCAGTGGGTCAGACAACATCTCTGGAGAGAAGGAGTGGGTGACATATCAGTTCAAGACCCTCCTTCAGACTGAAGTCAGGGTAGAGGGAGATATGGAGATAAGGAAGTGCAAGGTGTGAAAACTAGACAAATTGCAGGTTGCATTTTATTTGCAGATTGCCTACAATCTTTCAAAGATCTTCTTCAGTGCAAGAGAGCGGTGGGAAACATACTGGAGCCAGGATTGTTCCTCCAAATCTCCAAAGTATTTGTAGTGGTGTCTGACACTGAAACTGACACTTGATTTTTTTTTCCTTGCTTACCCAAAGTTGGCCAACCTTGATCTCTGGCAGGCACTGGGAATACCTGAAATCTATGGAGCTCAGCAACCATAAATCAGCATCTAGTGCACGCCATGATAAATGACTCAGTTTGAATCAGTTTCTATCCACTGTGTTCCAGCTGCATTAGTAATTGATTCCCGAGACGGGAGAGTCAAAACCAAATTGCTTAGATGCCTGCTCCAAAGGCTGGCAGAACCAGTCCGTTAGACATAAGTCATTTCTACTGATTGCAGAGGACTCAGTTAAAACAGTTTGGTCTCGACCCCATTCGTTTTCGCCAGAGTCGCTGTCTGTCCCACTGAGTTACTCCAGCTTTATGTGTCTGCCTTCGGCGTAAGCCAGCATCTGCAGTTCACTCCTACGCATTCAAAATCTTCTGCTGCTTGTCTGAGTGGCTTGGCTGCAGATATATTCATCACTTTCCATCCTCAAATGTCTTCGATGCGGTAACGAAATTGTTGAACGACAAATATGGAAACCTCTGCTTTCCTCAAAAATAATTGCTGGTGGCATCCTCAGTTGGTGGTCGGGTTGGATCATCTTCATCCCAGAAGAAGGAAACTCGCTTGTGTACAGTTCTTTAAGAGCTTTATTTAAGTGCACCTGTCTCTGCACAAAATGTGCTTTTGCTCTTTGGTGGGAAAAAGGATTTGAAATAATAATGTTTGTTTCAATTAATAAAATAAAGTATTAACCATATTTTGCATGGATTTTTTAACCATAAAGATTCAAGGGAGGTACGGTGGCACAGCGGTAGAGTTGCTGCCTTAAGGGCCTGTCCCACTTGTACGAGCTAATTGCCGACCTCTGCCGAGTTTGCCCTTGACTCATACCCGCAGCATGGTCACCATGAGGTTGTGGGAGGTCTTCGTTAACTCTTCCTCATGCTCATGAGTGATCTGCGAGTACTCGTGGCCTCAAGTAGGTCGCGGCGTCTTTTTAACCTGCTAAAAAATGTCCACGAGTAAAAAAAGATCGGAATAGGTCCGCCAAGTGGGACAGGGGCTTTACAGCATCAGAGACCCGGTGTCTAACCTGACCACGGGTGCTGGCAGTACAGAGTTTGTATGTTCTCCCTGTGACCTGTGTGGTTTTCTCTGGGATCTCCGGTTTTAACGAAGCTAGTCCCATTTGCCCACATTTGGCCCATACAGTATCCCTTTAAACCTTTTCTATCCACGTGGGGTTCCTCCGGGTGCTCCAGTTTCCTCCCACACTCCAACGATGTACAGGTTTGTAGGTTAATTGGCTTCGGTTAAATTGTTAACTGTCCTTAGTGTGTGGATAGTGCAAGTGTACGGGGATCGCTAGTTGTCACAGACTCGACGGGCCGAAGGGCCTGCTTCCGCGCTGTATCTCTAAAGTCAACATGTTAATCATTAATATAGAAACATAGAAACATAGACAATAGGTGCAGGAGGAGGAGGCCATTTGGCCCTTCGAGCCAGCACCGCCATTCATTGTGATCATGGCTGATCGTCCCCAATCAATAACCCGTGCCTGCCTTCTCCCCATATCCCTTGATTCCACTAGCCCCTAGAGCTCTATCTAACTCTCTCTTGTGTCTCACCCATTCTTTTGCTGAAGTTGTACCCCACAACAGAAGAACTTGTGTAACTTCCAAAGCTCTTCTGAATTTGCCCTGGTCTGCTACAATCTCAGTCATTATGAATTGAATAGCAGAATACAACTAAACAATGTACGCAGCAACATCCAGTGTACTCTTTATTCTTTTCGTCTGAAACAAAAGTGATTGAATGGTGAAGTACATCCCCACCATAAAGCACACGGTATTGGGGGTTCAGTATTGATGTGGATAGAGAACTGGCTGGCAAACAGGAAGCAAAGAGTAGGAGTAAACGGGTCCTTTTCACAATGGCAGGCAGTGACTAGTGGGGTACCGCAAGGCTCAGTGCTGGGACCCCAGCTATTTACAATATATATAAAATGATCTGGATGAGGGAATTGAAGGCAACATCTCCAAGTTTGCGGATGACACTAAGCTGGGGGGCAGTGTTAGCTGTGAGGAGGATGCTAGGAGACTGCAAGGTGACTTGAATAGGCTGGGTGAGTGGGCAAATGTTTGGCAGATGCAGTATAATGTGGATAAATGTGAGGTTATCCACTTTGGTGGCAAAAACAGGAAACAGACTATTATCTAAATGGTGGCCGATTAGGAAAAGGGGAGATGCAGCGAGACCTGGGTGTCATGGTACACCAGTCATTGAAAGTAGGCATGCAGGTGCAGCAGGCAGTGAAGAAAGCGAATGGTATGTTAGCTTTCATAGCAAAAGGATTTGAGTATAGGAGCAGGGAGGTTCTACTGCAGTTGTACAGGGTCTTGGTGAGACCACACCTGGAGTATTGCGTACAGTTTTGGTCTCCAAATCTGAGGAAGGACATTATAGCCATAGAGGGAGTGCAGAGAAGGTTCACCAGACTGATTCCTGGGATGTCAGGACTTTCATATGAAGAAAGACTGGATAGACTTGGCTTATACTCGCTAGAATTTAGGAGATTGAGAGGGGATCTTATAGAAACGTACAAAATTCTTAAGGGGTTGGACAGGCTAGATGCAGGAAGATTGTTCCCGATGTTGGGGAAGTCCAGGACAAGGGGTCACATCTTAAGGATAAGGGGGAAATCCTTTAGGACCGAGATGAGAAGAAACTTTTTCACACAGAGAGTGGTGAATCTCTGGAACTCTCTGCCACAGAGGGTAGTTGAGGCCAGTTCATTGGCTATATTTAAGAGGGAGTTAGATGTGGCCCTTGTGGCTAAAGGGATCAGGGGGTATGGAGAGAAGGCAGGTACAGGATACTGAGTTGGATGATCAGCCATGATCATATTGAATGGCGGTGCAGGCTCGAAGGGCCGAATGGCCTACTCCTGCACTTATTTTCTATGTGTCTATGTATCTATAAGCTGTGACAAGCCAGTCTCCCGTCGAGAGTGTGTTTGCTCAGAGCAGTGATTGTGAAATTGCAAGGTAGCTCTCTCTCAGTAACGTTCCTGAAATGTTTGCAAAAATCTTCTAGGACTGCAGAGGGACTGGCGGTATTATACAAGTAGCGATGCACAAAAATGTATCCCAGAATAAGACCTGTGGGAAACAATTGCGGGAGTGTACTGGAGGGAGGGCAGGATCTTCTGAGGCCCTTCCTTAAGTTCCTAAGTTCTAGGAGCAGAATTAGGCCATCAAGTCTGCTCCACCATTCATTGATGGCTGATCTATCTCTCCCTCTCAACCCCATTCTCCTGCCTTTTCTACATAACCCCTAACACCCGTACTAATCAAGAATCTATCAATCCTCACCTTAAAAATATCCATTGACTTGGCCTCCACGGCCTTCTGTGGCAAATTATTCCACAGATTCACCGCCCTCTGACTAAAGAGAATGGATATGTCATCTTTATTTTGCTGTATTTTGTGCTACCTTCTCATCTTATTTTGTCTGGTTCGTTTAATATCCAGTTCACAAGTTCCAGATAATCATTTTATATTCTGTCTCATTAATGTTGAATTCTAAGCTATCCTCAAACATTCTTTAGCATCGGGAAAATATCTTAGTGGTTTACTCTCCGGAGGTAATGCTCTCCATTTGAACCACTGTAGATCAATGTCACTCATGTTATGTCATACTTTGTAGCTACGCCCACTAGTTTAACAGAAAGCTTCTCTGCCCTTTCTCTCTCACTTTTAGAGTAACGTGCTAAGATGAAATTACCTACGCTGTAACGTTAATAAAGTCTTTGGATCTTAATCACTGTGTGTGACTTAACTTATTCCTACAGCAGAGGCTCAACAACTACTCTTTCCAAATTTTTTTTTTTTTTTAAACGTTCGGCACAGTAGCACAGCGGTAAAGTTTCTGCCTTACAGCGCCAGAGACCCGGGTTGGATCCTGACCACGGGAGCTGTCTGTACGGAGTTTGTACCTTTACCCCGGGACCACGTGAGATTTCTCCGGGTGCTCCGGTTTCCTCCCTCGCTCCAAAGATGTGCAGGTTTGTAGTTTAATGGGCTTCGATAAAATTGTAAATTCTCTGATGCGTAGGATAGAGCTCGTGTACAGGGATCGCTGGTCGGTGTGGACTCGTTGGGCCGAAGGGTCTGTTTCCTTGCAGTATCTCTAAAGTCTATGTAGAATATGCAGCATAGGAACTAGCAGATACTGCTTTAGATGCTGCTGAAACAAACATTGCAGTATTATGCTTGTTCTGATACATTCTTAATTTTGCCTTCCCTTCAACTTAGACATCTTGAACGGAAGATTCAAAGTAAAAATGAATGTTGACCTCAGATACAGTCTCCACTTGTGCTAAGGGCTCAAGTCTTCCCTCTACTGGTCTCATAGATCACTGCATGACCATAATGTTTCATTCTCTGGTGGCAACGTTTAGCATTAAACACGCTGTGTGGGTAGCAACACACTCTGCTTATAAGTTAGTGTGTATTATTTACAGAATCACATAAAGACAACCGGTTGGAAGGCCATTCAGTTTAGCATAGTTTAGAGATATAGCATGAAAACAGGCCTCTCAGTCACAGAGTCCATGCTGTCCATCAATCATCCCGTTCACACTAGTTCTATCTTATCCCATGTTTAGGAAACATTTGGACAGGTACATGGATAGGGCAGGTTTGGTGGGATATGGGCCAAATGCAGGCAGGTGGGACTAGTGTAGATGGGACACGTTGGCTGGTGCGAGCAAGTTGGGCTGAAGGGCCTGTTTCCACACTGTATCACCCTATGATGCTTTCTTATTCACTCCATACAATATTTTGCCAAGGACAATTAACCTGCAAACGTGCACGCCTTTGGGATGTGGGAGGAAACCGGAGCACCGAGAAGAAACCCATACATGTTGCAAGGAAAACGTGCAAACTCCACACAGACAGCACTAGAGGCCAGGATCAAATCCAAGTCTCTGGCACTTTGAGACAGCAGCTGTGCCACTGTGCTGCCCCAATTATCCTATAGAGTCTGCGCTGACTCCATACAAGAGCAATCTAGCTAGTCCCGTTTCTGATCTGCAGTGGTGTGAGATTATCAACTCAAATTGATAGGAGCAGAATTAGGCCTTTCGGCCCATCAAGTCTACTTCCCCATTCAATCATGGCGGATCTATCTATCCCTCTCAACCATATTCTCCTGCCTTCTCCATATAACCCCCGACACCAGTACTAATCAAGAATCTATCTCTACCTTAAAAATAACAATTGACTTGGCCTCCTGCGGCTATGAATTCCACAGATTCGTCACCCGCTGACAAAATAAATTCCTTCTCATCTCATTCCTAAATGTACGTCTTTTTATTCTGAGGCTATAGCCTCTGGTCCTAGACATTCCCAATAATGGAAACACCATCTCAACATTCACTCTATCTCAATATTCAATCTATCTATCTCAACATTCACTCGGGTGGGAGATTGCAACCTTCTCGTGGTCAGTCCTGTTTCGACGAATGCAATCATCCAGGCCTGCTCAACCATGTAAGATCAAATAGAACAAGTTGTCCTACAACTTTAGGCAGTGCACGCCATACGCAAGAAGAAGAAGAACATTCACTCTATCAACATTTCACTTTTCGGTAATTTTCAATGCGGTCATGGGGTTGGAAGAACCTGTCAAATGGGCCTGGAGGTAGCAGTGATCCTTGGTATTGTAAAAGCCCATTCTTTAAGCTAGAGGTGAATAATAATCTCTTAAATGAAATTAAACCAATAGTCCAAAGAGGAACATATGCTTTTTTTTCTGAAGGATTTATTGCGGGGCGGTTAGGGAGGGGAGGGTGGAGGGTGTGGAGGGGGTGGGGGGGGAAGCAAACCTATCACATAGTGTGGAAAAATCCATTTGAAGGAAATGATAGCAGCATAATATATATGCACTGAAGCTTTCAACATTGCAACACATGGGAGGCCACAGTGAATGTAGAATGCTGTTATTCGAACAAATAGACTCCTCCATATCACTGCAGCTCACACATTTGATGCATGCATGTCTGGTGAAATGGATTTCAAACATATTAAAACCTAAACAATGTATTTATTACTCTCGAAAGTTGGACATTTTTTCAAATAAATGGAAGTTTTGATGTATTATTTAGTTGAGTTTACTTTACTTTCGGGATAGAACAGGGAAACAGGCCCTTCGGCCCATCCAGTCCGTGCCGACCAGTGATCCCCATACACCAACGCCATCCTACACACTAGGGGTAATTCACAAATTACAGAAGCTAAATTACCCAATGAACGGGTATGCCATTGGAGTGTGGAAGGAAACCGGAGCACCCGGGGAAAACTCTCGTGGTCACGGGGAGAACATGCAAACTCCTTATAGACAGCACCCATAGTCAGGATCGAAGCCGGGACTCTAGCACTGTAAGGCAACAACTCTCCCGCTGTGCCACCGTGCCGTCCTGGTTTTCGGTCATTAAAACAATTCAGCGTCTTCTGATGTGGAAGACCACAAGAACTGGGAAGGAACTGTTTAACCGGAAGATAGACACAAAAAGCTGGAGTAACTCAGCGGGTCAGGCAGCATCTCTGGAGAAAAGGAATAGGTGACGTTTCAAGTCGAGGCCCTTCTTCAGAACTTTGCAAAAGGTTTACAACAGTGATATGCATTCATAACATTGTTAAACGCCACTGGTGTGGTAATGGTTAATGTAGTAAAACAGGTTTGTTACAGCAGTTTGCAACAGTGATCTGTCATGTGACAGAACCATCATGTGACAGGTCACATTGTTGGATCATATGTATAAAAGGAAATTTTCCACAGTTTGAAACGACTTTATATTTAGATTAGGATGATTTTAGTTTTAGTTTTAGAGATACAGCGCGGAAACGAGCCCTTCGGCCCACCGAGTCCGCACCGACCAGCGATCCCCACACATTAACACTACCCCACACATACTCGGGACAATTTTACATTGATACAATTTTTCCAAGTTTAAACCTACCTCTAGGATTTGAAACTTACCGCTGGAGGAGCAGCGTGCCTGCCAGCCAGTCGTTGCGCCATGCGTCGATGTAATGACGTGCATGCGTGCTGACGGCCTTCTTCACGTAGTCACTCACTTGACTCCAAAGTAAAATCTCCAATCCTGTACGTCTTTGGAGTGTGTGGGAAAACCAAAGATCTCGGAGAAAACCCACGCAGGTCACGGGGAGAACATACAAACTCCATACAGACAGAGCCCGTAGTCAGGATCGAACCCGGGTCTCTGGCGCTGTAAGGCAGTAGCTCTACTGCTACGCCACTGTGCCGCCCCGATGATGTTGTCCATTGTCTTAAAACAGAGAAGATAGAAGGATGAGCCGCAAGGGGTCCCTGAGTCTGCAGGTCAGGCAGTATCTGTGGAGGGAATGGACAGACGGCCGTAGATTTTTGGAGATACAGCATGGAAACAGGCCCTTTGGCCCATCAGGCCCATGCCGGCCAGTGATCCCCGTACACTAGCACTACCCTACACCTTAGGGACCATTTACAATTTACAGAAGCCAATTAATCTACAAACCTGTGTCTTTGGGGTGTGGGAGGAAACTGGAGGAAACTGGAGCACCCGGAGAGGATCCAGGAGGTCACGGGGAGAACGTGCAAACTCCGTTCAAAACGCACCTGTGATCAGAATTGAACCTGGGTCTCTGGCACTGTGAGGCAGCAACTCTACTGATGTGCCACCGTGCCTCACCACGATTCAAGTCTGAAGAAGGTGGAGGCAGGTTCGTTTTTATAATTTAAAAATAAATTGGATAGGTATATGGACCGGGAAAGGAATGGAGGGTTATGGTCTGAGTGCAGGTAGATGGGACTAGTTGAGAGTAAGTATTCGGCACGGACTAGAAGGGCCGAGATGGCCTGTTTCCGTGCTGTAATTGTTATATGGTTATATGAGTGTTGAGAGACTGGGAGAGCAAATTTTTGCCTGAGAACTATTTATTTCCGAGATTAATTGTGTAAACTTCCCCTTTCAACTGGGGTTCCCAGTGTGGTAGAGAGCTCTGGAAGACCCTTGCTGTGACTGGAGGTCTCCACTAGCAGAGAGCCGGTGAGAGTTGTGTTTGGTTTAATAGGGCAAACCTTTCCTCCTTGTTACTAACTGTTTAATAAAGCAATCTTCTTGAGCATATTGATTGGATCAGTGTAACACACATTTTCATTCCAGGCCAAATTTCTCTGAGTTATGGAGCAGAATGTGCGGTCCCAAAGAAACCAGCTGTCATGGGTTAATTTCAGTCCTTGACTCTGTACAGCAGGACCACTTGTGTCACCATACTCGTTGGATGAGTTGGATCTCCAGAGCATTGGGAGACAATCAGATGAAATATAAAAACAATGTAAAGATTATTGTGCAAAATATTTGGATGGAAGCACAATGGTGATCCTTGATTCATTAAATCTTTCAATTGCCTGTAACATCCCCTTTAATTGGTTTAGATTACTTTAATTACATGTAAAATGGAACAGCGTAAACTGAAGTGGAGTTGAAGATGTTATTGTTTCGGAGAATCAAAACTTAAAATCTGCCCATGTTCATACCTTGCTGTGATTTTAACATCAACATACTCTTTAATCCTTCAGGGAACATATAACCAAGGTATGTGGACTATTCTTTTCAATTGGTGTTTTCCCAAACTAATATTCTTCGGAGGATAGATGGCTGTAACACAGGCCATTGTTAAATAAAACAAACTCAGGAATGTTTAAAAAACTAAAAACTTAGAGACACAATGAACTGCAGATGTTGGAATCTTGTGTGAAATATCCAGTGCTGGAGTAACTCAGTGGGTCAGGCAGCATCTCTGGAGGACATGGATATGCAACGTTTCGATTGGAAATCTTCAACATGAAGAAGGAAGAGGCAAGCAGGTGGACACAGGTGAGCGAGGTTTAATTGGCAGATGGGTGGACCAAGGACAGAGATGACAAGAAGACATCACAACTCTGCACATAACAACTGCGACTTGAACATGATACATGAAAAGGAAAAGATTAGAAAATGTAGTAAACACTGCCCAGTCCATCATCGGCTCTGACCTTCCTTCCATCGAGGGGATTTATCGCAGTCGCTGCCTCAAAAAGGCTGGCAGCATCATCAAAGACCCACACCATCCTGGCCACACACTCATCTCCCTGCTACCTTCAGGTAGAAGGTGCAGGAGCCTGAAGACTGCAACAACCAGGTTCAGGAATAGCTACTTCCCCACAGCCATCAGGCTATTAAACCTGGCTCGGACAAAACTCTGATTATTAATAACCCATTATCTGTTATTTACACTTTATCAGTTTATTTATTCATGTGTGTATATATTTATATTATGGTATATGGACACACTGATCTGTTTTGTAGTAAATGGCTACTATGTTCTGTGTGCTGAAGCATCAGGGACACATGACAATAAACTCACTTGAACTTGAACTAGGAATGTACTATTCCTATACACTTGCACTTAATCCAAGGTGTGCTTATGTATAGTAACACTTGTATAGTAATACTGAACTGAATGCAAGAATTAATTTCAGTGTGCATCAGTGCACGTGACAATAAACCACCACTGAGATGAAAAGGGTGTCAAATAAGGAAAGACGAGGAGTGAAAAGCAAATCCAGAGGAAGGGATGTAGGTGGAGGGCTTGGGGAGGGGAGGGGGGGAGAGATTGGGAAATGGGGAGTGATAGTGACAGAAATCGGTTTGCACTGGGGTGGGGGTCAGTCACATGAAAGAGAGGGTGAAGAAAAGTGGAATGGTTGTTCCATAAATTTGGAAAATTCCATGTTCATATCTTTGGGTTGTAAGTTATCCAAGTGGAATATGGCCAGCATTTGACTTTATATATTTGTAGTTAGTTGGCTGTAGGATTATTTTGCAACTGGGCAGTTATACCGAGATGGAGACATTGGAACATGATTCAGAGAAGATTTATTTTTGTTTGAAATGAAACATAAGTTTTGATACTTTGGTGCCTGTTGTCATAGCGTTACTATAGTTCTAAAACCCAAGATTATTCAAGTGTTCCTTGTAAAGTGAGCCTGCAGAGCTCCTTCAGTTAAATGGAAGATAAGGAAGATAGACACAAAATGCTGGAGTAACTCAGTCCGGTCAGGCGGCATTTCTGGAGAAAAGAAACAGGGAACATCTAGGGTCAAGACCCTTCGTTAGACCCCTCTTCAGTTTAAATAGTGCAGGTTTTGTTCCATAAGATGGAAGTCAAAACAGTCAAACTACACATTTGGTGCAGCTATGATGATCATTCACTGCACTGTTTAGACACTAAATGCTGGAGTAACTCAGCGGGACAGGCAGCATCTCTGGCTAGAAGGAATGGGTGACGTTTCGGGTCGAAACCCTCCTTCAGACTCTACAACACTTCACTATCTAGTTGCCTTGCCCAACAAATTGATTGATTCTTTAGATAGGATAATCTAACCACAACAGTGTCTATAATCACAAATCTATAATGTGGAAAAGGCAGTGCTGCTCTGTAGGTTTTAAGATTGCTTTTAATAGGGAGAAGGCTGGCCATTGCTGGAAGGTTTAGTTTAGTTTAGTTTCGAGATGCAGCATTCAAACAGGCCCTTTGGCACACGCAGCCCATCGATCACCCATTCACAGTAGTTCTATGTTATCCCACTTCCGCGTTCACTCTCTGCAAATTCAGGGTCATTTACAGAGAGCAATTAACCTACAAATTCACACGTCAAACCTACAAATTGAGCCTGCTCCACCATTCGATCATGGCTGATCTATTTCCCCGCTCAACTTAATTCCCTTGCCTTCTCGCTGTAACCTTTGACACCTTTACTAATCAAGAATCTATCAATCTCCACGTTAAAAACACCCCAACGATTTGGCCTCCACCGCCACCTGTGGGAAATAATACCTCAGATTCACCATCCTCTGGATAAAGAAATTCCTGCTCATCTCCTTTCTAAAGTTACATCCTTTTATTCATAGACTGTACACTCTGGTTCTAAACTCTCCCATTACTGGAAACATCTCCTCCACATCCACTCTATCTAGTCCTTTCATTATTTGGTAGGTTTAAATGAGATCCCGCCTCATCCTCCTAAACTCGAGCGAGTACAGGCCCAGAGCCATCAAACTCCCCTCAAATGATAACACATTTAAACCGGGATCATTCTCGTAAACCTTCTTTGGACCCTCTCCAATCCCAGCACATCCTGACTCAGATATGGGGCCCAAATGTACCCAGAGGAAATGTCCAAACTCCACATGGACAGCATCCAAGGTCAGGATTGAACCTGGGTCTCTTGCAGTACGAAGCAGCAGCTCAAGCAGTTACACCAATGTACTGCAATTAGGCACTAAATTAGAGCAAGGCAAACTGCAATGTTATTAGGCAGGAGCTCCAGAGGGTACACTGGGAGCAGGTGAGACCACATCTACAGTATTGTGTACAGTTTTGGTCTCCTAATTTGGGGAAGGACATCCTTGTGATTGAGGCAGTGCAGCATAGGTTCACGAGATTGATCCCTGGGATGGCGGGACTGTCATATGAGGAAAGATTAACAAAATAGGCTTGTATTCACTGGAGTTTAGACGGATGAGGGGGATCTTATAGAAACATATACAATTATAAAAGGACTGGACAAGCTAGATGCAGGAAAAATGTTCCCAATGTTGGGCGAGTCCAGAACCAGGGGCCACAGTCTTAGAATAAAGGGGAGGTCATTTAAGACTGAGGTGAGAAAAAACTTTTTCACCCAGAGAGTTGTGAATTTATGGAATTCCCTGCCACAGAGGGCAGTGGAGGCCAAATAACTGGATGGATTTAAGAGAGTTAGATAGAGCTTAGATTAGATAGCCTTTATTGTCATTCAGACCGAAGTCTGAACGAAATAGCTCTAGGGGCTAGTGGAATCAAGGGATATGGGGAGAAGGCAGGCACGGGTTACTGATTGGGGACAATCAGCCATGATCACAATGAATGGCGGTGCTGTCTCGAAGGGCTGAATGGCCTCCTCCTGCCCCTATTTTCTATGTTTCTATCTATTGGGTACGTCCACATCCATCTGACATGGACGTGGGAGTCGTTTAAAGGCCAGTTGATTGAAATTCAGAGCTGGAAAGTTCCAGTAGGGAGGAGAGATAAGGATGGCAAAGTAAAGGAACCTTGGATGTTCAAAGAGGAGGTAAATTTGGTCAAAGAGAAGAAGGAGGGTCATGTGAGGTTTGCGAGGATGGAATCAGACAGAGTCTTCGATGAATAAAAAGAAAGAAGGAAAGAACTCAAGTGAATCATTGGAAGGCCCCCAAATGGACCACAAAATGGCTTTGATGAGACCAATCAAAAAAAATCCCAAGCTTCCTATATCTACATTAATAACAAGAGGGTATCCAAGGAGAAAGTGTTAAAGTAAGGAATTTATGCTTGGAGTCTGCGGATGTAGGCTAGGCGATAAATGAACATTGCGTCTGTTTTCACCATGGAGGCAGTGAGATCAGTGTGTAGAATACTAATGTGCAAGGATAGCTTGAGATTAAGAAGGAGGAGATGTTGGGGCTCTTGAAGAGCATTAGGATGGTTAAATCCGCAGGACCTGATGGGATCTATCCCTGGTTATGGAGAGAGGCTATAGAGACGCTAATGAGAGCCTCGACAATGTTTTTTCCTTCTTCTCTAGCGACAAATGAGGTCCCGAAGGACTGGAGTGTAGATAACGTTGTTCCTTTATTGAAGAAAAAAGCTGGAAGGTTGCTTTTTGGGCTGGAGGCCTGTGACTACTGGTGTGCATCAAGAGTTCAGTGCTGGAACCATTGATGTTTGTCATCTATGTCAATGATTTGGATGAGAACGTACATGGCATGCTTGGCAAGTTTGCAGACGACACAAAAACGGTGGGATTGGAGAAAGTGAAGATGGTTGAAAAAATTGCAGCAGGGTCTTCATAGGTTGGGCAGGTGGACAGAGGAATGGTTGATGGCATTCAATACAGAGAAATGTGAGGTGTGGCATTTGGGGAGCACCAACATGGGTAGAATCTATACAATGAACGGCAAGGCTCTGGGGCAGAGGATGTCGGAGTGCAGGTACATAGTTAATTGAAAATAGCATCACAGGTAGATAGGATGGTCAAAAAGGCTTTGGGCACATTGGCTTAAATCAGTCAGAGCATTGAATATAGAAGTTGGAAGGTAATGTAGCAGTTGTACAAGACATAGGTGAGGCCGCATTTGGAGTATTTTGTTCAGTTTTGGGCACCATGTTGTAGGAAAGATGTTGTCAAGCAGGAAAGGGTGCAGAGAAGATTCACGAGGATGTTGCCAGGACTTGAGTGGCTGAACTATGGGAAGAGGTTGAGCAAGCTAGGAATCTCTTCCTTGGAGCGCAGGAGGATGAGGAGTGATCTTATATAGGTCTATCAAATCATCAGAACAATAGATCGGACAGACGCACACAGAGTCTTCTGCCCAAAGTCGGGGAATCGAGAACCAGAGATCATAGGTTTAAGGTGAGGGGATGGAAAGATTTAAAAAGAATCTGCGGGGAAACTTTTTCATGCCAAAGAGTTGTAGGTGTAAGGAACAAGCTGCCGGAGGAGGTAGTTGAGGCAGGGACTATCGTAACATTTAAGGAACATTTAGACAGGTACATGGATAGGACAGGTTTAGAGGGATATGGGCCAAATGCAGGTAGGTGGGCCTCGTGTGGATGGGACATGTTGGTTGGTGCGGGCAAGTTGGGTCGAAGGGCCTGTTTCAATGTTGTGAGACTCCATGACTCTAAGGGAAGTAGAGAGATTTGGAAAACTATTGGAGTGGATTATTTGAGATAGGATTTACACCCATTTGGAAGAGGTTATGTTAATCAGGGACAATTAACATGTACACTGGTCTGAAGAAGGGTCTTGACCCGAAACGCCACACATTCCTTCTCTCCATAGATGCTACCTGTCTCGCTGAGTTACTCAAACATTTTGTGTCTACATTCGATTTTAACCAGCATCTGCAGTTCTTTCCTTCACGGTATGTATAACCATCTTCCGTCAAAATTATCCGGTAATAAATGAATTAATTCGCCATCTTGCAAAATAATTTACTACAACGAGTTATATTGCATTTTCGACATTCAATGAATTTCAGACAGGATTTAAAATAAGTGGAATGTTAAAATATGATTGAAATTTTGGGACAACCGCAATGGTACTAGAAAAAAAAAATCATTTTTCAATTCTTTTCATTTCCCAACACATGCTCCATTCATTTGACATTCTAATTTAATCAAAATTTATTGATCAAATTCTTAAGCTCCAGCCAACCCAACTACCACACTTATGCCGAATAGAGTTCTATATTTCCGCAACCATTCACAGATTCAAACTTGACTAAGAGAGCTCTAATTTTAATAAAGGTCCCACTTCTTCTGAAATATTTGGCCAGCTGCAATAATTACTGTCCATCTAGTTTTATTGAGCCATTTTATCATTTTGAGGAAGAATTGGGTGAGATGGTATTTGGAACACCCCTTCACGTTCTAAAATCAGAGGAATATCAAGTTTATTCAGCCTGTCCTCAATGAGATTTTGTAAGCATTGATGAATCAGTACAGTACAGTATCTTTGACCACCTCCCCAAACTAAAATCAATATATCGCCCAGGAAACACCTTGTCCAGCCTGAAACCAGTACACCAGATAGCAAAGTAAAATATGAACATTATTTAACCTGAATGTAGAACATAGAACAGTACAGCACAAGAACAGGCCCTTCAGCCCACAATGTCTGCACTGAACATGATGCCAAGGTCATCACTTATCTACCTGCACATTCATGTATATCCAAAACATTAAAAAAAATACTGTTCACATAATTGCTTCAACCACCACCCCTGGCAGCACACTATACACTCTCACCGCCAATTGTGCAAAAAACCTACCCTACACAACTCCTTTAAACTTTGTCCCTCTCACCTTAAAACTATGCCCTCTAGTATTTGATATTTCCATTCTGGAAAAAGATTCTGACTGTCTATCCTCTCTATGCCTCTTATAATTTTATACACTTGTATCGGGACGTACAAACATTTTAACCATCGGTGGTGCATGAAACAAAACTGCTGATGATGGTACCTAATATCTATCCGGTCAATTTTAAATAAATCCATCCATCTGTAAAACAATTTTAACCCATCTGAGAGGAAGTGTATAGTTGTTTAATTCAGAACTTAAATGAGTGATCATTGCCTTGAATGTTTTTTTTGCACATTGTACGCATGTTATCTGACCAATTCAATGGTTCAATGTGTAGGAAGGAACTGCAGATGCTGGTTTACATACATACATAGATACAGAAACAATAGGTGCAGGAGTAGGCCATTTGGCCCTTTGATCCAGCACCGCCATTCAATGTGATCATGGCTGATCATCCATAATCAGCACCCTGTTCCTGCCTTCTCCCCATAACCCCGGATTCCGTTAGGCCTAAGAGCTCTATCTAACTTTCTCTTGAATGCATCCAATGAATCAGCCTCCACTGCCTTCTGAGGCAGAGAATTCCACAAATTCACAACTCTCTGTGTGAAAAAGTTTTTCCTCATCTTATTTCTAAATGGCCTACCCCTTATTCTTAAACTGTGGCCCCTAGTTCTGGACTCCCCCAACAACAGGAACATGTTTCTTTCATCTAGCGTGTCCAATCCCTTAATAATTTAAATGTTTCTATAACATACCCTCTCATCCTTCTAAATTCCAGTGAATACATCCCCTCTCATCCTAAATTCTAGTGAAGCCCAGTCGCTCCATTCTTTCATCAAATGACAGTCCCGCCATCACGGTATTTAACCTCGTGAACTTACGCTGCACTCCCCCAATGGCAAGAATATCCTTCCTCAATCCAAAACTGCACACAATACCGCAGGTGTGGCCTCACAAGGGCCCTGTACAGCTGCACTAATGTGAATTTCCTTCAGTTCCTCCATCACCCTCGGTCCTCTGTCCCCTGGTACATCTGGGAGATTGTTTGTGTTCTCCTTAGTGAAGACAGAACCAAAGTACCTGTTCAACCTGTCTGCCATTTCCTTGTTCCCCATAATTAATTCACCTGTTTCTGTCTTCAAGGGACCCACATTTGTCTTAACTATTTTTTTCCTCTTCACATACCTAAAGAAAATTCTACTATTCTCCTTTATATTCTTGGCTATCTTACCATCATACATCATCTTTTCTTCCCATATTGACTTTTTAGTTACCTTCTGTTGATCTTTAAAAGTTGCCCAATCCTCTGGCTTCCCGCTCATCTTTGCTATGTTATACTTCTCTTTTATTTTATACTGTCCTCGACTTCCCTTGTCAGCCACAGATGCCTCTTACTCCCATTAGAATCTTTCTTGCTCTTTGGAATGAAATGACCCTTCTGGCATCTTCTGGATTATTCCCAGAAAGACCAGCCATTGCTGTTCCACCGTTATCCCTGCTCAGGTCCTTTTCCAGTCAACTTTGTCCAGCTCCTACCTCATGCCAACATAATCCCCTTTATAGAAACATAGATAGAAACATAGAAAATAGGTGCAGGAGTAGGCCATTCGGCCCTTCGAGCCTGCACCACCATTCAATATGATCATGGCTGATTATTCAACTGCAATACTGACACTTCCGATTTTACCTTCTCCCTCTCAAATTGCAGATCGTATTATGGTCACTACCTCCTAATGGTTCCTTTACCTCAAGTTCCCTTATCAAATCCGGTTGATTACACAACACTAAATCCAGAATTGCCTTCTCCCTGGTAGGCTCCAGTACAAGCTGCTCTAAGAATCCATATCAGGGGCACTCTAGAAACTCCCTTTCTTGGGGTGCAGTACCAATCTGGTTTTCCCAGTCTACCTGCAAGTTGAAATCTCCCATAACCACCATAGCATTACCTTTGTTACATGTAATTTTAACTCCTGATGCAACTTGCACCCTATCTCCAGGCCACTGTTTGGAGCAATGTTACAAAATTATGAGACTTTAAAAATCAAGTCTTTAATTTATCCCATCAGATAAAACATAAAAAGAAGTTTAATTTGACACCTAATTCACTTTCATATCTTCAGTATTAAAAAAGTTATGCCCATTTTTATACTCGGAAATTGGCATCTTGTTCCCTATTGCTTTTTCATTGACAAACGCTGTGATCGAGAACATTTAAAAGCCCATAACCTTCTTAAAATTTAAGAGAACTGAAATAAATGTTCAGTTATTACAGATTGAAGCATTCTGAAACAAATATGAAACAATCTTACTTAGATGACTTGAAATTAAAGCATATAATTAGTTAGTTACCTAATTGTAGCTAATTACAAAATTCAATTACTAGATCTAAACATCTATCCATTTCTTAAGAATAGATTAACATTTTTAAATAGCCTAAGTGTCCAAATAACATTCACACAATAATTCAGAATATAACATGATTTTTAAATCTCATTGTCATGGGTTTATAGGCCAAATGGAAGGAATTTAATGTTTAATACCTGTAAATTAATAGCCATTTAAATCAGCTTACGAGTGGGTTTTACTGGAACGGGACCATTTAGAACGTTGAGGATGCGGTGAATTTATACCCCCATATCCACTGCCGGTTTGTTCGGGGACTAAATCACCGTTTCACAACTTAAAATGTGAATTAAATACATCTTAAGAAACACTTTTATACATAAAATAAACTACTTTCTTTTACCTGGTCCTCCATAAAATCCATCCCCGTTGTCGGCGTTGACGCTTCAGAAGCTGATTTTAAAATCACTCCAGCGATTAACTTGTCGGGTGATTTAAAAAAAAAAAACACACAGAACGGCCGTAGGAACGATTCTTTAGCAACATCTTGCACTCCAACAAATATAATTCAGGACCAGGTCGGGAAAAACCCCGTTTTAACCCCGCCCCCCCTCAAACGTGCCAAAATCACGCACATGGCCAGAGGCAGAATTGCAGCGCTGCTGAAGGTAAGTTTTGTAACATACCTACTGTTTGGGAGCCTGTAGATAACTTACCAACAGAGCCACCTCATCCCCTCTGCCCACCTGTCTGTCTTTTTGATAGGACGTATACCCCTGAATACCCACTTCCCAGCTCTGATCCTCTTGCAGCCTTGTCTCTGTAATTCCCACATCATACTGACCGATTTCTAACAAAGCCTCAAGCTCATCCACTTTATTTCTTATACTTCGCACATTCATACAGTATATAACACTTTATACAGTATATAACACCTCCCCTCTCACACCGGTTCCTATTTCACCTGACCTTACTCTCTTATCCCTTCTTGAACTTTCCATTCCATTAATTCAGGAATCCTTCGCAACTTTTCCTGTACTATCTTCCCCTTCAACTCCATCCTTATATCCCCAATTTGTCAACCCCTCCTGCCTGCTATTTAGTTTAAACCCACACGTGTTGCAATAGCAAACCTGTCCACCAGAACATTGGTCCCGCTCCAGTTAAGGTGTAACCCGTCCCTTGTGTACAGGTCACCCCCACCCCAGAAGAGATCCCAGTGGTCTATAAATCTAAATCCTTGCTCCCTGCACCAGCCCCTCAGCCACACATTCAGATCCCCTATTTCCCTGTACCTGTCCTCACCAGCACGAGGTACTGGAAGCAATTCAGAGATAACCACCCTAGAAGTCCTGCTTTTTAGCCTTCTTCCTAATGCCCCTGTCCCACTTAGGAAACATGAACGGAAACCTCGGGAGACTTTGCGCCCCACCCAAGGTTTCCGTGCGGTTCCCGGAGGTTTTTGTCAGTCTCCCTAATGGTCGAAAGTGGTTTCCGCTTCTTCTATGTTCCGTCGATTATTTCAAAAAATTCAAAACCGGCCGCGACTAAAAATAGGTTGCCGTTTTAAAAATCGGTAATTTTTTAGTCGAAGCCGGTTGCGATGCTAGTTGAAGGTGGTTGCCGGAGGTTGCAGGTGGTTGTCAGAGGTTGCAGGTAGTGGATGGTAAGACCTTCCACCACCTTCGACTAGCATCAAAGCCGATTGCGACGGGAACCGCACGGAAACCTTGGGTGGGGCGCAGAAAAGTCTCGAGAGGTTTCCGTTCAGTTTTCCTAAGTGGGACAGGGGCATCACTCTCTAAAGTCACGTTGCAGAACCTTCTTCCTCTTCTTCCCGACGTCGTTTGTGCCCACATGCAAACCACTTCCGGCTGCTCATCCTCCCTCTTGAGGATGTTCTGAAGTCGGTCCGAGACATGTTGAATCCTGGCACTAGGGAGGCAACAGACCATCCTCGAGTCTCGCCTGCCGCCACAGAATTCTCTGTCCGCACCTTGGATAATGAAGTCGCCCCCCACTATGGCTCTGCCCGATGTCGGCCTCGCCGGTCGAGTCTCATCACTATCATCACAGCCGCTCGGGCTGGAAGCGTCGTTTGCCCCGACAGCTCCCAAGAGGGAGTACCTGTTTTCATTAGGTACAACCACCGGGGTCTCCTACAAGCCACGATTACTCCTCTTTCTCATAGTCACCCACCTTTGCTCTTCCAGACTGATTCCTGGGATGTCAGGGCTTTCATATGAAGAAAGACTGGATAGACTCGGCTTGTACTCGCTAGAATTTAGGAGATTGAGGGGGGGTCTTATAGAGACTTACAAAATTCTTAAGGGGTTGGACAGGCTAGATGCGGGAAGATTGTTCCCGATGTTGGGGAAGTCCAGGACATGGGGTCACAGCTTAAGGATAGAGGGGAAAAACATTTTTCACACAGAGAATGGTGAATCTCTGGAACTCTCTGCCACAGAAGGTAGTTGAGGCCAGTTCATTGGCTATATTTAAGAGGGAGTTAGATGTGGCCCTTATGGCTAAAGGGATCAGGGGGTATGGAGAGAAGGCAGGTACGGGATACTGAGTTGGATGATCAGCCATGATCATATTGAATGGCGGTGCAGGCTCGAAGGGCCGAATGGCCTACTCCTGCACCAATTTTCTATGTTTCTACGTTTCTATGTTTCCGGTATCCTTGGTGTGACAACCTCACTGTAGGTCCTGTCCAGGAAACTCTCATTTTCCCAGATGTCCCTGAGGTCATCCTGCTGCTGCTCCA
Organism: Amblyraja radiata; assembly: GCF_010909765.2. Lineage (NCBI taxonomy): Eukaryota > Metazoa > Chordata > Chondrichthyes > Rajiformes > Rajidae > Amblyraja > Amblyraja radiata. The sequence continues at coordinate 103,598,261 of NC_045960.1, forward strand.
GTTCCCCAACATGTTCATTCAGGAGCTGCACCTGGACACATGTTTACACCGATGATAGACACAAAATGCTGGAGTAACTCAGCGGGTCAGGCAGCATCCCTGGAGAGAAGGAACGGGTAAAGTTTTGGGTCGAGATCCTTCTTACCCATTCTCACCCATTCCTTCTCTCCAGAGATGCTGCCTGTCCTGCTGAGTTACTCCAGCGTTTTGTGTCTATCAATGGATCTTTACTGTCAAGTGTGTACTGCACGGTGAAATTCTTGCACCCGTCGCCATATTTTGGTGCCATTTACATGAGAAAAAGATAAAAGTTCAAAGTTCAAAGTATGGCGTACATGCTGGAGTGCCCCTGAACCAGGTAAGGCCAGGTAAGCCCGATGCTGCTGCAGGGCCTCCTCCATCACCCTCGATCGGCTCGGCTTGCGATCCAACATCCCTCCCCTCGCCCCACCGCCACTGTGACCCGGGGGAAACGCCTCCCGCAGCCCACCTTGGAGGCGCTGGAGCCAGAGGCAATACCCCAGTCCCTTCTCCTACCTGCACACTTCCCGCCTCATCTGTTGTCCGTCCTCCTCCTCGGCTCTCCATGGACGGCACGCCGCCTCCATCTTTGTTCTCGTCGGCCCGCCAGGTCCATTCTTGTTTGGCTCCGCAGCACGGAAAAGTAAAGACTCTTCATTAGAACTGACCTGCTGTTCACAGCCCTTTCAGTTTCTATCTCTACCAAAGACTCTGGGACAGTGGATCCACCACACAAGAAGCAAGCAAACTCCTAATGGGCCTGTCCCACCGTACGAGTTCCTTCAAGAGTTCTCCCGCGTTTACCCTGATTCGAACTCGGAGATTTACGGTAAAGGCCGCTCGTAGGTACTCGGGGCTCTCGTGGACATTTTTCAACATGTTGAAAAATCTACACGAGTCTTCCCGAGCTTACCTGCCGTTAGCGAGTCTTCCCGAGTACCTGCCGTTAGCGTTACGAGCCGCTAAGAGACGTCCCGAGCTCCGACGTACCAGCTACGTGCATTCTACGTGCTTCCACGAGTTTGATTTTTTTTTAAACTGGGGAGAGCTCTTGAATGAACTCATACAGCGGGACAGCCCCATAACTCACCTGTTATTTATGGGCTGCAGCTTCACCTCCTGTGAAAGATGCCACTATGTGCTGGTCATTAGTATCAGAATGGAAAAAGCTGCTTGTTTGAGTATTACATTGAGAAATACTTATGATAACAGCTTGAGCTGACGTGCCTTCTGTAACTCCCTTCCCTTCCACCTCCAGAGAATAATGCATATTAATTTCTGATTGGACTTGAATGAGGCTTAACAGTTTTAATGGGTATATTTTTTTTTCATTCAATTTAGAATGAATCGGAGAAACTGTACTAAGGAGAAAAAAAGTTCATCTGGTCTTGCTCCTATGTTTGTGCATGACTAATATTTTATTGTTAAAATTAACACACATTCCTTTTCATGTTTTCAATTAACCTCATTCTGCAGAAGACTGTTATCTGTTTAACTATTACAGTTGAGACTCTTAATATGATTTTGTTACGTTCTTCTGGGCTGCAGGGCATATTTAATTGGAATTAGTCTTCAGACTCATAGAAAGTAATACGGTGAATGCAATCTGACCTGAAGTAATTTCTCTTTCAGTTATTGGTAAGCCCCATTTTTTTTCAGGTTAACTCAGAAAAACGTTCACAACAAAAAAAAATCAATTAAGATTAATCTTGATAAATGCACGACCAGTTTGCCAAGAAATGTTCTGCTCAGATCATGATTATGCCTCGATGGGATCTTCTGGTTGAGTGTTTATGAAAAGAACTGCCCAATTTTTAATATTTGCACATGATCCATTTAATCAAGCACAAAGCAAATTAACCCTGCAGAAATGCATTGTTCAAGAAGTTGCAGCTGTGTGAAGGAAGTCTGATTGCTTGCCTAAGTAATGTATTGATATCTCTGCAGAAGGAATAATAACAATTGGATTGGATTGGCGTTTTGTGACATATGTACCCAATAGATGGAACAAATAAATAGTATCATCTGCAGTTAAATCTTATCCGGCATGTCTTGTTATTATTAAATGTAGTTAAAGAAAACCTGTACTTGATTAGATAGCTGTATTTACCTAATGTTTGTGGGACTTGCAGGCAATCTTTCATCAGTCATATCAATCAATCAATCAATCAGTTTTATTCGTCACATTGCACATAAAGTGCAAGTGAAATGAATTTGTCAGCAGCGGTACAATGAGAAAGAACACACAAAAACACAATAAAATTTTAACACAAACATCCACCACAGCATTCATCACTGTGGTGGAAGGCACAAAATTTGGCCAGTCCTCCTCCATTTTCCCCCGTGGTCGGGACCTCAACCCTCCGCAGTCGCCGCTGCGGGCGTCCAGATGATAAAAGTCAAGGTAAGTCCTGAATCGGTGCATCCCCCACCGGAGACCGCGGCTTCAGATTGGTGTAGGCCGCAGGCCAGCGGTCGGTGATTTAGAGTTCGCGCCGCAGCCAGAAGCACCGCAGACCGCAGGGCCGGCAGTCGAAGTCGAAGCCTCCCCTCCAGGGATCCCCAGCGAGGAACCCCGCTCCCGATGGTAAGTTCATGCCGCGCCCGCGGTAAAAGTAGGCCGCGGGCCGGCAGTCGGAGTGGAAGCTTCATCCTCTCCCGGGTCCCCAACGTGAGATCCCGGGCTGTAGACGCCACACCAGCTGGAGCTGTGCAGACCGCGGCTTCAGGCTACCGGCTGCCCCGGGCCAGCAAAACGGAGCGTCCCCTCCGGTGAGCCCCAGTGAGGGCTCGCTCGCTCCACGCCGAGAGTCCGCGCTGCGCCCGCCGCTGAAGTCCCGGGCGCGTCGCCAGGAAAGGCCGCCCGATCCTCGTTGTTAGGCCACGGGGGAGGCGACCTGGAAAAAGTCGCCTCTCCATGGAGGAAGCGACCTAAACGTTTTCCCCCTCACCCCCCCACACCACCCCCCACACAAAACACACAAAGAAACATTAAAAACATACATTTAAACACACTAAAAAAGTAAAAAAAGTGAAAAAAACTGACACGCTGCTGGCAGGGCGCCGGCTTGCAGCGCCCCCACCGACCCAGTATGTATATCATATATCATGGAGGCAGGCCCTTCGGTCCACCACATTAGTGCCAGACATTCGGCACCCATTTACACTAATCCGACATTATTCTAATGCGTCACGGTGGCGCAGCGGTAGAGTTGCTGCCTTACAGCGCCGGAGACCCGGGTTCGATCCTGATGGTGCTGTCTGTACGGAGTTTGTACGTTCTCCCCGTGACCTGCGTGGGATTTTTCCGGGTGCTCCGGCTTCCCCCCACATTCAATTAAAGATGTACAGATTTGTAGGCTAATTGGCTTGGTATAAATGTAAATATGTCCCTAGTGTATGTAGGATAGTGCTGGTGTATAGGGTAATCGCTTGTCGGCGTGGACTCAGTGAGCCTGTTCCCGCGCTGTATCTCTAAACTAAACTAACATAAAACTAATTTTATTCTTCTCCCATGTCTTTCACATTCCCCCTGATTCTACACCTTTATCCAAATACGGAGGGTATTAACAGTAGCCAACGAACTGCAGATGCTGGTTTATACTGAAGATAGAAACAAAATGCTTGAGTAACTCAGCGAGTCAGGCAGCATCTCTGTAGACAAGGAATAGGTGACATTTTGGGTCGAGACCCTTCTTCGGATCAACCCGCAACTCTTGGAATGTGGGAAGAAACTGAAGCACCAAAAGGATACCCACACAAGAGAATATGCAAACTCCACACAGACAGCGCCGGTGATTATGAATGATCTGTGAGGTAGCGATTCCACCTGATACACCACGGATCTCCCTCCAACTTTGTGCTCTCCGTTAACCTTATGCAGACTGGCTTTGTTGTCCAGTTAGCTTCTGGTGTCCCATGATTATGGATGGAGAATTTGGTCAGGTAACTACTTGAAATCTGATTCCCACCATCCAGAGCCCCTGTCCCACTTAGGAAACCTGAACGGAAACCTCTGGAGACTTTGGACCCCACCCAAGGTTTCTGTGCGGTTCCCGGAGGTTGCAGGTGGTTGCCGGAGGTTGCAGGTAGTGGAAGCAGGTAGGGAGACTGACAAAAACCTCCGGGAACCACACGGAAACCTTGGGTGGGGCACAAAGTCTCCAGAAGTTTCCGTTCAGGTTTCCTAAGTGGGACAGGGGCTAAAGGGATCTGCAGAAGTCATTGGCTCAAAAGTGCAGCCAGCATCATCAGAGACCCACACCACCCCGGCCACACTTGCATTCCACCCCTGCTATCGGGAAGAAGGTACAGGAGACTGAAAACTGTAACGTCCAGGTTCAGGAACAGCTTCTTCCCAACAACCTCCAGGTTATTAAACAATATATATATATATATATTTATATATATTTATGTGTGTGTGTGTGTGTGTGTGTGTGTGTGTGTGTGTGTGTGTGTGTGTGTGTGTCTGTGTGTGTGTGTGTGTGTGTGTGTGTGTGTGTGTGTGTGTATATATATATATATATATAATTTATATATTATTATATATATATTATGTTTATATATGTGTGTGTGTGTGTATATATATTATATATACATATAAAATAACCAAAACGTTCCATGCATATATATAACTAAAAAGCTCTGTAAGTATATGAATATTACTGTATATAATTACTCTATATATATATATATATATATATATATATATATACTGCATTTATATTTACCAAACTTTTTAATTATTAGAACTAAAATGAACGGTGTTGCTTATCATGGTGTTTAGGGAGTACTATGTTTACATATCTGTTATGCTGTTGCAAGTAAGAATTTCATTGTTCTGTTTCGGGATATACAACAATAGAACACTCTTGACTCTTGAAAGCACGAAAGAAGTTATCTTCAGGCCCTCAAGGAACACTACCACTTCCATTCAACCCCAATGCAGAGCAGCAGTGCAGGGAAGAGAAGAACACGCACTTTAACAAGGCATCCAGCACACGAAACACAAATGTAATCATGGAGGAAGAAAACCAAAAATAAAAGTACAAACTGCTGAAAATACTCAACAGGTAAGGCAGCATCCGTGAAAAGAGAAGTGGAGATAATGTTCCAGGCCGGTGACCTCCATCTGGAAATAAGAAGTAATTTGCACAAAATGGCCAATGGGGAAAACAAAATAGCCAAGAATTTATTGTGGCACAGGTAAGAATCCTTGACAGAATGTTCCGATGCAAAGTCATTGATCTAAAATATTAATTTTATTTTAGGTTTTCAGCTCGCATACTTTTTGGCTTTTGTATGCTGATGTTGGTGAACGAGCTCTGATGATAATAGGACATGGAATAAATCATATCATACAATGATTTATGTATGATAAGCTGCATAATTTCTGACACAACCAAGTGGTTGGTAATTATGCCACCCCACAAAGGTTAGCTATTTCGCTTATTTTGGAATGGAATGGAATACTTTATTGTCACATGTGACAAGGCACAGTTGAGTTCTTTGCTTGCATACCAAAGGTATGCAAATAGTTGCCACATGAAGGGCGCTGACATAGTTGCAAGGTACCCCAGCCGGCTCCTCCTTTGTTCTCCACCCTCCGCTCCACCCTCCCCTCCCCCTCCCTTATTCCAGACCCTCTATTGTTCTCCCCCTCCCCATCCCGCACAGTGGTTCCCCCCATGCCAGATCCTCCATTATTCTTTCCCCTCTCCCCTTCATGGTAGTTCCCCTGTGCCCTCATCGACCGCCAACTGTGGGTCGACCCGCGAGGCTTCAACTCAATACAATACGGTTTTATTCGTCACATTGCACATAAAGTGCAAGTGAAATGAATTTGTCAGCAGCGTTACAATGAAAAAGAACACACACAAAACACAATAAAAATTTAACATAAACATCCACCACATCATTCATCACTGTGGTGGAAGGCACAAAATCTGGCCAGTCCGCCTCCACTTTCCCCCTTGGTCGGGACCTCAACCCTCCGCAGTCGCTGCTGTGGGCAGCCAGATGTGCAGACAAGGTAAAAAGTCCAGGTAAGTCCTGAATCGGTGCTTTCACCACCGGAGACCGCGGCTTCAAGTTGGTGTAGGCCGCAGGCCGGCGGTCGGAGATTTAAAGTTCGCGCCACAGCCAGAAGCACCGCAGACCGCAGGGTCGGCGGTCAGAGCTCCTCTCCAGGGGTCCCCGGCGAGTGATGGTAAGTCCCCGCCGCGCCCGCGGTAGAAGTTGGCCGCGGGCCGACAGTTGGAGCTCTACTTCACCGCTGCCGAATAATATTTTGGCAATATTATTCATACACATTACCCCTCATTTTGAGCAGTCATGCACCCAGGTTTCCAATAAATATGTGATATATTACCTGGTTTCAAGAAGGCTTTGGGGAACATTCTTGACTCGTTTCATCTTTCCACTTGCTGATCTGTACCTGTCACTGAACTTGGCTTGAAGTATTTGTTTTGAGCGATTCACATCACAAGATTACAAATTGTTCAGCCAGAGCTGAACACACTTCTCGGCATCTGCGTACAAATATGTCTCGTGCTTCTTGTGCGTAGTGGTGGAAAGATTTGGTGGAAACAGAGCCGCGATGTGAATGCTCTTTCCCTGACCCCAGGTGAATGATGTGGCCAGTTGAGTGTAATGATTATTTTTTGAGTTGAGTTTAGTTTATTGTCTAATACTTACATTTTGGAAACACACATCAGTCCCTACGGTGAAGATGTGGATTACAAACATGTCCGAGACACTACATTTGGAAAATATTAGGCTTGTCTTGGCAGAAAAAACAGATCAATTTTTCACGACATGGACACCCTTCACCGAATTTTTACAAGGATAGTATGGCGCAACACAACTTTGGATTTAAATCCAACTATGGGTTGGGTGAGGTGGGTGGGGGTGGACGAGAGGCAGGTATATCACCACTTTTTTCTTTTTTTTTTTCTTTTCCTTCTCCTTTCTTACATCTTTATTCACTCTTTGGCCACACTACTTTGGTAGTCTAGGGGTCCTATCTTTTCACCTTTCACTTTTTCTCTTTTGTTCTTTCTCTTTTATAACCATATAACCATATAACAATTACAGCACGGAAACAGGCCATCTCGGCCCTACAAGTCCGTGCCGAACAATTTTTTTCCCTTAGTTATTTTCCATTTTCAAGTTAAAAGGTTAAAATTGAAGCTGTACAATAATTGGATAATTTTATATGACGATAGTTTTATTCTCGTACAATTTTTGCTTCTAATAAAAATAAATACACATTTAAAAAAAAAAAGAGTTTAGTTTATTGTCACATGTGACACAGGTACAGTGAAAAACTTTTGTTGCATGCCAACCAGTCATGGGAAAGACAATGCATTACAATCGAGCCGTCCACGTTGTACAGATACACGATGAAGGGAATAATGTAAGTAATGTTTAGTTTGTGATAAAGACCAATTGAAGATAGTCGGAGGGTTTCCAATGAAGTAGGTAATAGCTCGGGGCTGTTCTCTAGTTGTTGGTAGGATGGTTCAGTTGCCTGATAGCAGCTGAAAAGAAATTGCCCCAGTATCTGGAAGTGTGCGTTTTCACACTTCTTGGTGTGCTTTCTTGGCTATTGCTTCAATATGGGTGGATCAGGACAAGTTGTTTGTGATATTTAATCCTAGGAATTTGAAGCTTTCAAACATTGAGTATAGAAGTTGGGATGTAATGTTAAAATTGTACAAGGCATTGGTGAGGCCAATTCTGGAGTATGGTGTACAATTTTGGTCGCCTAATTATAGGAAGGATGTCAACAAAATAGAGAGAGTACAGAGGAGATTTACTAGAATGTTGCCTGGGTTTCAGCAACTAAGTTACAGAGAAAGGTTGAACAAGTTAGGGCTTTATTCTTTGGAGCGCAGAAGGTTGGGGGGACTTGATAGAGGTCTTTAAAATGATGAGAGGGATAGACAGAGTTGACGTGGAAAAGCTTTTCCCACTGAGAGTAGGGAAGAGTCAAACAAGGGGACATGACTTGAGAATTAAGGGACTGAAGTTTAGGGGTAACATGAGGGGGAACTTCTTTACTCAGAGAGTGGTAGCTGTGTGGAATGAGCTTCCAGTGAAGGTGGTGGAGGCAGGTTCATTTTTATCATTTAAAAATAAATTGGTTAGTTATATGGATGGGAAAGAAATGGAGGGTTATGGTCTGAGCGCAGGTATATGGACTAGGGGAGAATACGTGTTCGGCACGGACTAGAAGGGTCGAGATGGCCTGTTTCCGTGCTGTAATTGTTATATGGTTATATGGTTATCTCTACTTCGGCAATAAATATTTAGCCATGTGAAATTTGAGCTTGGTTTAAACCTATGTTTCTATGTTTCTAATGCTAAGTTATATGCTTTCATTATCCACCAAGACTGCTCTCGTTGACACTGATGATGCATCTCCTTTGCGATTTTAATCCAATAATCTAAAATGAAAAGTGTTATGAATATATAGTTACGCCTGCCAGGCAGGCAATACATTAATTTTTCAGACAATAGCCAGAAAAGTTCTGGACAACTGTACCCAGGTTGATTAAATTGAAAAGAAATTCAAGCATTCATAGAATCATCGAATCATACAGCGTGGAAACAGGCCCTTCGGCCCAACTCGCCCATGCTGACAAAGATGCTCCATCCACACTAGTCCCACCTGCCTGCATTTGGCCCATATCCCTCTAAACCTTTCCTCCCATGTATCTGTGCAAATATCTTTTAATTGCTGTGATAGTACCTGCCTCGACTACTCCCTCTGGGGGTTCATTCCTTAAACCCACCATCTTCTGAGTGAAAAAGTTGCCCCTCAGGCTCATCTTTCCTCTCACTCTCCTCTGCCCTCTGGTTCTTGATTTCCATACTAGGGGTAATATATTCTGCGCATTTGGCCTAGCTATTCCCCTCGTGATCTTATACGCCTCTATAAGATCATCGGCGCTCCATGGAATAAAGTCCCAGCTTACCAAAACCTCTCTCTGTAGCTCAGGCCCTCAAGTCCTGGCAACATCCTTGTTCATCTTCTCTGCACACTTTCCAGCTATCCCTCAAGTATTTCATCTTTCTATAAGATTTCGATGTTTCTCCTGGGATTCTACGGCAATGACGATTAAAATAGAATCTTGCCCTAAGTGAG
>NC_045960.1:104009791-104174791 GCF_010909765.2 Amblyraja radiata
GGCTGAAGGGCCTGTTTCCACACTGTATCTCTAAAGTCTAATGTCATTCATTCATTTATTATTTGCAAAGAAAATTTAAAAGACGTACAGGTTTGTAGGTTAATTGGGTTGGTATCAATGTAAAATTGTCCCCTGTGTGTATCGGTTAGTGTTAGTGTGCGGGGATCGTTGGTCGGTGCGGGCTCGGTAGGCTGAAGGGCCTGTTTCCGCGCTGTTTCTTTAATGTAAATTAAACTAAAAATGTGTTCCGCAAATAAGAGGTGCCTTAGACCTCTTATTGATACTTTGTGCGGTCGTACAATAACCAGTGCTAGAATGCAAGCCCATGGGCTGTGAGTTATGGCCTCAGTTAACTTGATGAAGGGCAAGTAATGCTACCTACAGATTGATCAGTCCCCAAGGTCTGCTTGAGGAACTAACTGGTGGCATTGAACCCGACAAAGTCTTCCTGCCAGTAATACATTTTCCAGACTTCACTTCTGAAAAAAGCTCAAGTATAAGTAAAAGCCCACTCCGACTCCTTGGGAACGAGGTATTAAATTCACAAATGAAGCATGCTGTAAAGTTTTCTGAGACAAACTTTAAACTTGATCTTAAATGTTTGACTTCAGCAATATCAAGAGTCAAGAATGTTTTATTGTCATATGTCCCGGGTAGAACTACAGTACTACAGAATATGTAAAGATAAGCCCTCCAGCCATCAGGCTATTAAACATTACCATTGCTATTCTTGCACTATTATTGTTGTTTGTATCTTATGTGTGCGTGTATATATATACACACATGCATACATAAAAACAAAGAGACCCTTCTTCAGGAGACCCTTCCACAGTGATGAATGCTGTGGTGGATGTTTGTGTAAATTTTTTATTGTGGTTGTGTTCTTTATTATTGTACCGCTGCTGGCAACCCAAATACCACCGACCTTGGTTGTGTGGCAATTAAATTATATCAATTATATCAAAGTCAGGGGGGAGGGAGATAGAGATATGGAAGGGTAAGGTGTGACAACGAGACATCGAAAGGGGATGAGATCAAAGAAAATGTTGAATAGATCATTGTTGGAAGGAATGGGTGATGTTTCTGGTCCAGATCCATTGAAACGTCACCCATTCCTTCTCTCCAGAGATGTTGCCTGTCCCGCTGAGTTACTCCAGCATTTTGTGTCTATCTTTGGCTTAAATCAGCATCTGCAGTTCCTTCCTATGCATATATATATATATATATATATACGTGTGTCTGTATATATACACACTGAACTTTGTTTCTTGTTTATTATATTGTTTATAAAGTACTATGTTTACATATTCTGTTGTGCTGCTGTAAGTAAGAATGTCATTGTTCTATCCGGAACATTTGACAATAAAACACTCTTGACTTGACCCCAGTAACATATAATAAACATGATAAAGTTCAGTGTGTGAATATTAGTGCCCATGTCAATTGCCAAGTTTTGATGTGCCAATTGCCAAGTTTTGATGTGTGATGACCTTTGATCGGCAGGAACTGTTAGTTTAGTTTAGAGATACAGCTTGGAAACAGGCCCTTCTGGCCACCGAGTCGGTGTCAAACCATCGATCACCCGTTCACGCTAGTTCCATGTTAAGCCACTTTCTCATTCACTCCCCACCACACGCACATGGGCCAATTAACCTACCGACCCGCATGTCTCTGGGACGCGTGGGAGAACCGGAACACCCGGAGAAAACCCACGTGGTCATAGGGAGAACGTGCAAACCCCACGCAGGCTGCACCTGAGGTCAGATTCGAACCCCGGGTCTCTGGCGCTGTGAGGTAGCAACTCCACCAGCTGCACCACTGTGCCACCCCATTGAAAAAGTTATTGCAGTTTGTTATTTAGCAGTTCCATAGCCAATGTTCAAGCTGGAGAAGGTGCAAAGAAAATTTACGAGGATGTTGCCAGGACTTGAGGGCCTGAACTATAGGGAGAGTTTGAGCAGGCTAAGACTTTATCCCTTGGAGTGCAGCAGGATGAGGGGTGATCTTATAGAGGTGTTTAAGAGCATGAGACAAATAGATTGGGTGAATGCATTGAGTCTTTCACCCAGAGTCGGGGGAGAACCAGAAGCATAGGTTGGTGATCAGGGTGGAAATATTTAACAGGAACTTGAGGGGCATTTTTACACAAAGGGTGGGAGGTATATGGAACGAGCAGCCAGAGGAGGTAGTTGCGGCTGGTGCTATCACAATGTTTCAAAACGTTTGGACAGGTACGTGGACAGGATAGGATTAGAGGGATAGGTCGACCATGGTTGAATGGCGGAGTAGACGATGGGCCGAATGGGCTAATTCTGCTCCAAAAACAGATGAACCCATGAATATGGGCCAAATGCAGCCAGGCGGGATGAGTGTAGATGGGGTAGGTCGGTCGGTGTGGGGAAGTTGTGCCGAAGGGCCTGTTTCAGAGCAGTACAACTGACAATAGACAATAGACAATAGGTGCAGGAGTAGGCCATTTGGCCCTTCAAGCCAGCACCGCCATTCAATGTGCTCATGGCTGATCATCCCCAATCAGTACCCCGTTCCTGCCTTCTCCCCATATCCCCTGACTCCGCTATTTTTAAAAGCCCTATCTAGCTCTCTCTTGAAAGCATCCAGAGAACCTGCCTCCACCGCCCTCTGAGGCAGAGAATTCCACACACTCACAACTCTCTGTGAGAAAAAGTGTTTCCTCGTCTCCGTTCTAAATGGCCTACTCCTTATTCTTAAACTGTGGCCCCTGGTTCTGGACTCCCCCAACATCGGGAACATGGTTGGCTTGGGCTGGTTGTGCCAAAGGGCCTGTTTCCATGCTGTATGACTCTATGACTATCTTCTTCTTGAGTATGGCATGCACAGGGCAAAGTTGTAGGACAACTTGTTCTATTTGATCTTATTTGATTGTGCACGCCGGGTTGATTGCATGCGTCGAAACAGGACGGACCACGTGAAGGTTGCAATCTTCCACCCACCCTAACTGTGTGACTATGATTCTATGTCTCTAATAAGATGCTGTACCATTGTTATACCTCTGCTGATCTACTGACCTGTGCTTCTCTCCTCTTCCTCCACAGAAAGCTGATCTTGCAGTTGCACCCCTCACTATCACCTACGTTCGAGAGAAGGTCATTGACTTCTCAAAGCCATTTATGACCCTGGGAATAAGTATTTTGTACCGAAAGCCCAACGGTACAAACCCTGGCGTTTTCTCCTTCCTGAATCCTCTCTCCCCTGATATCTGGATGTATATTCTGCTGGCTTACTTGGGTGTCAGTTGTGTGCTGTTTGTTATAGCCAGGTAACATGATGCCTTCAGTGAGTTTTGGCAATGCCACTCTGTTTTTGCAAATGTTGTCAAAAGTCACTGATTTTTTTTCTTTCGTTTGATTTTTTTTTCTTTTTTGTCCATCTTTGTTTTAACACCTCTGTGCTGTTTGTCATATCTGTCTTGAGGTTATATATATATACATATATACATATATATATATATATATAAATAATATTTAGAGAAAAAAAAAATCTTGCTAATATCGGGGAGGAAAAGGATATGATTTCAGAAAGCCATTTGCGACTGGGTTTGTGGTGCAGCTAAGTGTGTTAAACCAGCATCTCTCCTTTAGTCGCCCTACTGTGCTGGTGACACTGTGTAAAAGATGAATGCTGTCCGCAAGAAAAATGAAGGCAGTTAATTGAATTTTACACATTACGCTGTTTCACTGCACACATGGACTGAAGCATGGAAAATGTGGTTTCACAGAAAACGTCTTAAGAAAGGCTATTAATTAGTCATAGGTGGGGGTGGGGGGGGGGGGGCTTTTGTGCGGACAGGCACACTAGCAGAGAGGTGGTCGTTTTTTTCATACAGCACTGTGAGTTAGGATAACTAAACGCCCCCCTCTCTCACTGTTACCGACAAATGCTTTTCACCTTGCTTCAAATGCATGTTCTCGGACATGATATCACAGCTGCGGTTAAACACTGCACCCAGCCAGTGCAGCTCAGACCGCATTTTTAAAAGATTGATGCATGCGAGGAGCTGGGATTTGTTTCTATTCCAGAGCAGGAGAGGTGGAGATGTGGGATCTGCACTGAAATGCATCTGCGAGACATTTGCTGGTCTCCCATTTGCCATCAGAGTATTCCCGCTGTAAACAATTACACTGGAGGAGGTCGCGGGGAAAGAGTAGGGATTGCATCTTTAGAATTGCACCTTTAGACTTCAGACTTCCGATTACAGCGCAGTGGGCTGAGCAGGTCTCCATCAGACTTAAAAACAGAAACTTTTGGAGATGTGCATCTTGTGTCTTGGTGGAGAGAGGGTTCCTCTTGCAGAAATATTCACATCTGGTTAGACCTAAGTTATGGCCATGGCATTTTCAGGATGATATCAAGGGCTGAGATATAGAACAGGGAGGAGGAAGGTGGGACGGGAGCTCTACAGAGAAGTAGGGGGAGTTCTCTTTAGAACTGAGGCATTTAAGGGAAGATTTATCAGAGGTGTTCAATAGCATAAAGAGAGTTCAGTGTTTCCATTAGTAACAATGTCAGCAACAAGGGACACAGATTTAAGCTGATCATTTTTTTAAAATAAATTGTTGTAAACTTGAGGCCGTTACCTTTAGGTTAGCTTTAATTTATTGTCACGTGTACCGAGGTACAGTGTAAAAGCCGTTGTTGCGTGCTAACCAGTCAGCGGAAAGACAACGCATGATGACAATCGAGCCATTTACAGTGTACAGATACATGATCAAGGAATAACGTTTAGTGCAAGGTAAAGCCAGCAAAGTCCGATCAAAGATAGTCCGAGGGTCACCAAAGAGGTAGATAGTAGTTCAGCACTGCTCTCTGGTTGTGGTAGGATGATTCAGTTGCCTATTAACAGCTGGGGAGAAACTGTCCCCGAATCTGGAGGTGTTCGTTTCCACACTTCTCTGTGAAGAGATTCACGTTCATATTATCATTGTTGACTGCATTTTTGCAAAGTCGTGTGTGAGACAGAATCAGCTGAACTGAAGAAGGTTCTCGACCCGAAACGTCACCTAGTCTTTCGCTCCATAGATGCTGCTTCACCCGCTGAGTTTCTCCAGCATTTTTGTCTACCAGCGGAATGAACCGATCTTTTTGCCAATCGAGAGAGAGAGAGCGAGAGAGAGAGAGAGAGAGAGAGAGAGAGAGAGAGAGAGAGAGAGAGAGAGAGAGAGAGAGAGAGAGAGTTCCGTTTTGGGCACCGTGTGATAGGAAAGATGAGTTTCAGTCAAGCTGGAAAGGGTGCAGAGAAGATAGACACAAAAAGCTGGAGTAACTCAGCGGGACAGGCAGCATCTCTGGAGAGAAGGAATGGGTGACGTTTCGGGTCGAGACCCTTCCTCAGACGGCGCAGAGTTGATTTACCAGGACTTTGTCCAGGACTCGAGGGCTTGAGCTGTACGGGGAGGTTGAGCAGGCTAGCATTCTATTCCTTAGTGTGCAGGAGGATGAAGGGTGACCTTACAGAAGTGTACAAAAATGGTGAGAGACATGGATGGGGGTAAGCACACAAAGTCTCTTGCCAAGAGTAGTGGAATTGAAAGCCAGAGGAGATATGTTTAAGGTGAGGGGGGAAAGGGGAAAGAAACCTGAGGCACAGAATAGGGGTTAGAGGGATATGGGCCAAACGCAGGCATGTTGGCCTAGTGTAGATGGGCATGTTGGTCAGGGTTGGGGGACAAGCAAAGCTTATGGATATGAAACTATTGTTAGTGTGGAGGATTAAAGTTACATAGAATTTGAAGCAGAGGGTCAGGACCTTCAGCCCATCAGCCATACTAGTGAACAAGACCCGACCCGAAACGTCACCTATTCCTTTTCTCCAGAGATGTTGCCTGACCCGCTGAGTTACTCCGGCTTTTTGTGTTTATCTTCGATGTAAACCAGCATCTGCAGTTCCTTCCTTCCTGCGCTCCTAGCCATACTAGCCTGCCCCCACTCTACATTCATGCTCTTTTATTTTCAGAATGTGCGTATTTGCGAAAGTGTTCGCCACGGACTTGAAGGGCCGAGATGGCCTGTTTTCCGTGCTGTAATTGTTATATGGTTATATTATGTGGTTATATTTAGGCACTGCAATTCTTCAGTGAAGGCAGGCACTCCGGGACTGAAACCTACCAGCACTGATATCTTTCCAAGTCATGATGGTGGTTGACTTGGTGGGGGGTCCCTTAGATTAGCGGGAAAGATGGTGGGTTTGCAAGGCAACGTTGAAGATAGGCAACTGCGGTACATCTTGTCATTTGATGGCATGTACAATGCACAGTAGAGGTGAGAATGTGTGTTGAGGTTAGACAATGAGGTACCAAGCAGTCAGGTAGACGTCTTCAATGTGTTTAGCTTCTTGAGAGTCATTGGAGCTCATCCAGGCAAGTAGAGAGTATTCAATCACACTCCTGATAAGTTCACAAGTTCATAAGTTGTATGAGCAGAATTAGGCCATTTAGCCCATCAAGTCTACTCCACCATTCAATCTCAACCCCATTCTCCCGTCCTCTCCCCATAACCTGTGACACCATTACTAATCAATCTATCAATGTGATATCCATTTACTTGGCCTCCACAGCCATCTGTGGCAAAGATTCCACAGATTCCATCACCTTCTGACTAAAGAAATTCCTTCTCGTCTCCTTCCTAAAGGAACGTCCTTTAATTCTGAGGCTGTGACGTCTAGTCCTAGAATCTCCCACTAGTGGAAACATCCTCTCCGCATCCACTCTCTCCAAGCCGTTCAGTATTCGGAACGTTTCAATGAGGTCCCCCCTCATTCTTCTAAACTCCAGCGAGTACAGGCCCAGTGCCGACAAACGCTCATCATATGTTAACCCACACATTCCTGGCATCATTCTAGTAAACCTCCTATGGACCCTCTCCAGGGCCAGCACATCCTTCCTCAGATTTGGGGCCCAAAATTGCTCACAGGGTCAGGAAGGCCTGTCGCTGGTCCATTCTGATCCATTCTGGTGAGCTTTAGACCAATGTGGCTGATCTAACTGCCCCCTGGCTGGCCCCTAGAATGTTAATGAGAGATATTTGATGGTGATAATGCCTTTGAATATCAAGGTCGGTTGTTAAGAGAGTCTCTCTTCTTGGAGATAGCCAGTGCATGGCATGCGTTTTAATTTCTCCATATCAACCCCTGCCTTGTTGTTGTCCAGGTCGTAAGGTCAAAAGGATCATAAGTGATAGGAGTGGAATTAGGCCTATTCGGCCCATCAAGTCTACCCCGCCATTCAATCATGGCTGGTCTATCTCTCCCTCCTAACCCCATTCTCCTGCCTTCTCCCCGTAACCTCTGACACGCGTACTAATCAAGAATCTATCTTATCTATGCCATAAAAATATCCACTGACTTGGCCTCCACAGCCTTCTGTGGTGAATGAGTTCCACAGATTCACCACCCTCTGACTAAAGACATTTCTCCTCATCTCCTTCCTAAAGAGACGTTCTTTAATTCTAAGGCTGTGACCTCTAGTCCTAGACTCTCCCACCGCATATAGGCACTGACTGGTTCATTTGCTGCGGAGTTGAAAAAGGAATTGTGGCCATTAAGCTTATGATGGAAGGTACGGCATTGATGCAGCAGTTGAAGATGGCTGGGCCGAGGATACTGCACTGAGGAACTCCTGCAGTGTTGCCTTGGGTCTGGGAAGATCGAAGCACAATGTCAAGCCACAGCCACCCTCCTTTGTGTGAGATATGATTCCAAGATTCTGAATTAGACTCGAGAAACAGACCCTTCGTCCCACCGAGTCAGTGCCGGGCAGCGATCCCCGCACACTGACACTATCCGATACACACTAGGGACAATTTACAATTTTACCCAAGCCAATTAACATAGAAAGCTGTACGACTTTGGACTGTGAGGGGATACTGGGGAACCTGGAGAAAACCCACATGGTCAAGGGGAGAATGTCCAAATAGCAATCAGGCAGAGCCTATTGAACTGTAGCCTGAATCGAACACATATTTGCATTTCATTTCTGTTTGCGATAAACAATTATATATGTGGCTATTTCAATCTGAATACATGCAAAGATAGGTGTCAGAACACAATGATTATTTTCGTCACTTAAGCCGTTCCTACCAAGGTTTCTTTCTTCCGTTTATGTTTCTCACTGGGGCTGATCTTTTTTCCCTTTGCGCCCTTCCTTATCGCTGTTAGGTATCGCTCGTTGCACTACTCTGGCAGCAAGTCACCCTTGTCCCCAGTCGTCAGGGATACGGAAGAAAAGGTGCCATGTTTGACCGAGTGGCTTTTTTCTTGCTGAATTAGCAAATCTGGTATCCTTGCAAGTTGTATCAGCAAGGACCAGTCTGCTTATCGCACAGCACATTCATCCTGGAGTCAATTGTTGCTCAGCCATGCGAAACAGCTCACCATAAATCTGTTGCTTCTCATTCATGAGAATCTGTCAGCATCCAGGTTTCCTGTCGCATCCCGTACTGGAAGGTTTCATTGAAGAGACGGAGCCTACTTGCTTTCCCAGCCACTATATTCTAATTTTGTCCTCGTAACATAGGGTTCACTTCTTTATTTTAGTTTAGTTTAGCGACACAGTGCGGAAACACCGAGTCCGCGCCGACTGGCGATCCCCGCACACGGGACAATTTACACTTATGCCAAATTAATTAACCTGCACACCTGTACGTCTTTGGAGTGTGGGAGGAAACCGAAGATCTCAGAGAAAACCCACGCAGTCACGGGGAGAACGTACAAACTCTGTATAGACAGCACCTGTAGTCGGGATCGAACCCGGGTCTCCAGCGTTGCAAGGCGCTCTAAGGTAGCAACTCTACTCCTGCGCCACCGTGCCGTTATCCGTTCCCTCGTTTGCAGACTGGCGACTTACACATTTTCTAATGCACGCCTACAAAATAGCAAATAAGATTTGATTATTTAAGTCATTGTCACTGAACGAATATGTTATTCTGCTCGACAAGTGAAGATTTAGACTTGCTTATGTTAAAAACCATTGCAATATTAAATCTCCAGCAAGTCCATTCAGTAAAGATACGAACAAGATCTTGGCTGTAACTCTGCATAAATGTTTCCATTCCAGCCCATTATATTTAGTTTTAGTTTAGCTTTTAACTTTGGACATATTGCATGGCCCTTCCACATACACTAGCCCTTCTCCATACACTAGCACTATCCTGCACTCTACGGACACTTTTTACTGAAGCCAATTAACCTACAACCCTGAAGTCAAGTCAAGTTTATTTGTCACATACGCATACGTGACGTGCTGTGAAATGAAAAGTGGCAATGCTTGCAGATTGTGCAAAAAAACACCTACAAAACAGGATAGAACAGAATCAATAATTACATATGTGTGAGAAACAAAATAGCAATTTTAAAAAGACACAACACAACAGTAAATTGGTACGGTAAGTTAGTCCCTGGTGAGATAAGAGTTTACAGTCCTAATGGCCTCTGGGAAGAAATGCCTTCTCATCCTCTCTGTATTCACAGCATGACAGCGGAGGCGTCTGCCTGACCGTAGCAGCTGGAACAGTCTGTTGCTGGGGTGGATGCAGTCGCCCATGACCTTGTTGGCTCTGGGTTTTGCACCTTCTGATGTATAGTTCCTGCAGAAGAGCGAGTGTAGTTCCCATAGTGCGTTCGGTCCGAACGCACTACTCTCTGCAGAGCCTTCTTGTCCTGGGCTAGAGCAATTCCCAAACCAGATTGTGATGTTTCCGGACAAGATGCTTTCTACAGCCGCTGATTAGAAGCACTGGAGGATCCTCGGAGACACTCGGAATTTCCTCAGCTGCCTGAGGTGGTAAAGGCGCTGCCTTGCCTTACTCACCAGTGTGGCAGTGTGTGATGTCCATGTCAGATCCTCTGAGATGTGGACTCCCAGGTATTTAAAGCAGCTCACCCTATCCACAGTATCCCCATTTATCTTCAGTGGCGAGTACGTCCTCGGATGTTGTGCCCTTCTAAAGTCCACGATCAGCTCCTTAGTTTTTTTGACATTCAAGAGGAGGCTGTTGTCCTGACACCAGAATGCCAGATCAGCCACCTCTTCCCGGTAGGCCTTCTCATTATTATCGGTGATCCGGCCCACCACCACAGTGTCATCAGCACATGTATGTGTTTACATGTTCCCGATGTTGGGGAAGTCCAGAACAAGGGGTCACAGTTTAAGGATAAGGGGGAAATCTTTTAGGACTGAGATGAGAAAAATAAATTTCACACAGTGAGTGGTGAATCTGTGGAATTCTCTGCCACAGAAGGTAGTTGAGGCCAGTTCATTGGCTGTATTTAAGAGGGAGTTAGATGTGGCCCCTGTGGCTAAAGGGATCAGGGGGTATGGAGAGAAGGCAGGTACAGGATACTGAGTTGGATGATCAGCCATGATCGTATTGAATGGCGGTGCAGGCTCGAAGGGCCGAATGGCCTACTCCTGCACCTATTTTCTATGTTTCTATGTTTACACTTGTACCAACCGCCCTCGGGCTCCTCCTCTTCCCCTTTTTCCTTCTTTCTTTCCCCACCCCCCATCAGTCTGAAGAAGGGTTTCGGCCCGAAACGTCGCCTATTTCCTTCGCTCCATAGATGCTGCTGCACCCGCTGAGTTCCTCCAGCAATTTTGTGAACCTACAAACCTCTATGTGTTTGGAGTGTGGGAGGAAACCAGAGCACAAGGAGAAAACCCACGCAGGTCACGGGGAGAACGTACAAACTCTGTACAGACAGCACCCGCAGTTGGGATCAAACCCAGGTCTCGGGTGCGGTGAGGCAACAACTCTACCGCTGAGCCACCGTGCCTCCCTTGTTTACCAGATTGCTAATTGTAATTGTCATTCTGGTAATTGTTGGCAGAGTTACCCAGATCCTGATTCAAAAAATGCTCTCTATAAATTATAATACTTCCTTTAATTGGGTTTGGAATGTACTTGGATGCCAGGAATTGGAGAAAAGGTGAAACTGAAACGTTAAGCCCAGGTAGTTTAAAATTTTATATTTTACTGGTCAGTGACTCATCTCCTTTTTCCAGGCAGGTCAACTCTGAACTAGGCAGTTGTTAAATGAGGACGAGTTGTCACACTTCACCTTTGGAGAGCATCAATAATTTTAATCCAGCTTTGGGTTGGAACTAATTCTCAGTTGTTCTTGGCAGAATATATCTGTTTGTTTTTTTTATAAAAAATCTTTTTGTTAGTCTTTGGGCAAAGTCAGCATTTAATGTTTCTCCTGATATTAAGTAAGGAATTAAAAAGTCCTCAAATGTTGTACTTTCTTGAAATATTGAACGGTTCAGTATCTCATTATATGTAAATTTAGCGACTTATATTAGATTTATTTAAGTGGTTTTCAGTTTAATTTCTAACCTGTCAGGAAAAAGAATCTTAATAGTGCTGCTGCAAATACTTAAATGCAAAATGTTGTAGTGGGCGGCATGGTGGTGCAACAGTAGACCTACTGCCTCACAGTGTCAGAGATCCGGGTTTTGATCCCGACTACGAGTGGTCGCTTTACGGAGTTTGTACGTTCTCCCTGTGACCTACCTGGGTTTTCTCCGAGATTGGAATCAAGGGATATGGGGAGAAAGCAGGAACGGGGTACTGACTTTGGATGATCAGCCATGATAATTTTTCACCCAGAGAGTGATGTATCTGTGGAATTCTCTGCCACAGAAGGCAGTGGAGGCCAATTCACTGGGTGGATTCAAGAGAGAGTTAGATGTAGCTCTTGGGGCTAGCAGAATCAAGGGGTAAGGGGATAAAGCAGGAAGGGGGTACTGATTGTGGATGATCAGCCATGATCATATTGAATGGCGGTGCTGGCTCGAAGGGCCGAATGGCCTATTCCTCCACTTTTTGTCCATGTTTCTATCTTCGATGTAATCCCACACTCCAAACACATACATATTTGTAGATTAATTGGCTTTGTATAACTGCAAATTGTCCCCAGTGTGTGTAAGATAGTTTTGGTGTGCGGGGATCGCTGGTCGGTGCCGACTCGGCGGGCCAAAGGTCCTGTTTCCGCACACTATCCATAAACTAAACTGAACTGATGGACTATTTTTGTAGCATCACACAATAGAGCGCTTTATAAAGCAGTTTTAGAGTTAATATTTGACAGAAGAAATATCTACTTCATCTTGTGTGAGGATGTCAGGCTGTTTCCCCCCCAAGGACAGTTGTGTCCTGATGGATTTTCACAACACTTTGACAAAGAGATGATGGCACTTTTAGATAATGGTTTTCTATCGCCAGTTGAGACGAAAGATTTCAGATTTCCAACTTGCCACGAGGGGATCCAAACACACTTTTCTTCCGAGACTTTTAATTCAGACCCCAGGATCACTAATGCAGCAATAAAAAAACCTGGTGACCTACGGTGGTACAGCGGTAGAGTTGCTGCCTCACAGCGCCAGAGACCTGGGTTCGATCCTGACTATGGGTGCTGGCTGTACGGAGTTTGCACATTCTCCCCGTGACCTGCGTGGGTTTTCACCGGGTGCTCTAATTTCTTCCCACGCTGCAAAGACGTACAGGTTTGTAAGCTAATTGGCTTGGTGTAATTGTAAATTGTCCCCAGTGTGTGTAGGATAGTGTTAGTGTGCGGCGATCACTGGTCGGGGTGGACTCGGTGGGCCTAAGGACCTATTCCCATGCTGTATCTCTAAACTAAACTAAACCATTTGAGCCTTTTCATTTGCCCTAGCTGAACATGCACTAAATTTCTGAAATAAGGAAGGAATGTAATGACATCCTTAAATCTTGTACTCTCTTGAAATATTGGATTGCTCAGAATCTTATTATACATAAATTTTACAAATTATGTTAGATTTTAGATTTTAAGTGGCATTCAGTTTAAGTTCCAACCTATTAGAACATGCTGCAGCTGCTCATGTGGACATTACCATCAATTCCTGTTTTAGGGATCAGCTAATCACTAGTCCTTTCCTACTGACTCTTCCTCTTCAAGAAGCTGAAAGCAAAAAAACTGTGGATGTTGAAAATCTGCAATAAAAATAGAGAATTGTGGAACTTGCAAGCAGACATAAATGGCCAAGGGAGATATAGAGTTAACCTTTCATCAGACCCAAGAAAAGTCAAACAGCTTGCAAAGTGGAGGGGCATGGAGAGAAAACACACTAGAATGTCCATGATCTACAGGGAGAGGTTGTGAAGCCTAGGACATTATTCCTTGAAGTGATTCTTGATTAGTACGGGTGTCGTGGGGTTATGGGGAAAAGGCAGGAGAATGGGGTTGAGAGGGAGAGATAGATCAGCCATGTTCGAATTAGACTTGATGGGCTGAATGGCCTAATCCTATTCCTATCACTTATGATCTTATGAGTGCAAGAGGCCAAAGGGTGATCTTATAGAGAAGTTTAAGATCATGAGAGGAATTATTAGGGTGAATGCACAGTCTTTTACTTAGAGTTGTGGAATCAAGAACCAGAGGACATTGGAGAGGGGAGAGATTTAATAGGAACCTGAGTGGCAACATTTTCACGCAGAGGGTGGTGGGTATACGGTATGACCTACCAGAGAAAGATACATTTGAGGCAGGTACAATAACATTTCAAAGAGGATAGACACAAAATGCGAAAATGTGAAAGTTGAATTGGTAGCAAGGAAGGCGAATGCAATGATATCATTTATTTAGTGAGGGCCACAATTCAAAAAAAGGGATTGAATGCTAAGGCTTTATGAGGCGCTGGTCAGATCGCATTTGGAGCACTGTGAGCAGTTATGGACCTCATATCTGAGGAAGGATGTGCTGGCTCTGGAGAGGGTCCAGAGGAGGTTTACAAGAATGATCGCAGGAATGAGTGGGTTAACATATGATGAGCGTTTGATGGCACGGGGCCTGTACTCGCTGGAGTTCAGAAGGTTGAGGGGTCACATCATTGAAACTTACCAAACAGTGAAAGGCCTTATTCTGCTCTCAGAACTTATGAACTTATAAGGCTTGAAGGGTCTCCACCCGCAACGTTGCCTATTTCCTTCGCTCCATAGATGCTGCCTCACCCGCTGAGTTTCTCCAGCATTTTTGTCTACCTTCGATTTTCCAGCATCTGCAGTTCCCTCATAAACTTATAAGGCTTAGTGACTGGAAAGCTGTAGTCTCTGAGGATCCACTGTACTAGATTTCTCACGTCAAGTCAAGTTTATTCGTCACATACGCATACGAGATGAGCAGTGAAATGAAATGTGGCCATGCTTACGGATTGTGCAAAAAAAACTACAAAACAGAATGGAACAGAATCAGTAATTACAATTATTTGTGGGGGGAAAAAAGAAAAAAGAGCAATTTTAAATTCTGATGTATAGTTCCTGCAGGGGGACGAGTGCCTTCATTGTGTTTGGACGTAACTGTACGAGATATGATTAAGAAGCTTGCAGATGAAACCAAAGGTGATCATGGTATGACCATGGTTATCAAAGTAGTGTCAAATTAAATAATTAAAGCAATGCAAAATAAGCAGTAGGATTCAAGGCGTTGCAGAGGATAGAAATGATAGCTAAGAAGGCAGTCCTAATATTTGAAAGGACACAAAGTGCTGGATTAACTCAGAAGGTCAAGGGCCTGACCCACTTGCCGATTTTTTTCGGCGACTGCCGGCATGATTGACTGACGTATCAGGTCACCGAAAATGTCGCAGCGAGACACGGCGTGACGACATATCGACGCGCGGTGTTTCCTCAAGTATCGCAACGTTTTTTTTTGTCGCCGCTGGATTTTGAAAAGATCAAAATGTTTCGGCGACCCTGATACGTCAGTCAATGACGCCGGCAGTCGCCGAAAAAATCGGCAAGTGGGACAGGCCCTTCAGGCAACATCTCTGGAGAACATGTGTAGGAAGGAACTGCAGATGCAGGTTTACACTGAAGATAGACACAAAATGCTGGAGTAACTGACGTTTCGGGTCGAGACCCTTCTTCAGATTGAGAGGAGATGTTGAACATGATGGGAGAACATGCTGTTTGAGTCACTGAGTTACTCCACCACTTTGCATCCTTTTACTCCACAACTTTGCATCTGCAGTTCCTTATTTCCACAGAGCTAATATTCAAATTTATTAGCCAAGGTACAAAGGTTATCAATAGGGATGAGTGGCTCTTTTATGCTCAACATGGACATGAGGGGCCAGGAATTGCTATAATTGTGAATCTGTGAAGGCCATGTAAGCAAAATCACTGCTGCTGTTGGTTAGTTTAGTTCAGTTTAGCTTATTGTCACGTGTACCGAGGTACAGTGAAAAGCTTTTGTTGCGTGCTACACAGTCAGCGGAAAGACAATACATGGTAAACAATCGAGCCTTCCACAGTGTACAGATACCATGCTAAAGGGATTAACGTGAATCCTGTTCAGTGCAAGATAAAGCCAGCAAAGCCCAATCAAGGATAGTCCGAGGGTCTCAAATGGGGTAGATAGTAGTTCAGGACTGCTCTCTAGTTGTTGGTAGGATGGCTCAGTTGCCCGATAGACAACAAAATGCTGGATGGAGTAAGTCAACATTTCAGAGAGCATCTCTGGAGAAAAAGGACGGGTGTTGTTTCTGGTCGGAACCCATCCCAATGCTGAGGTGTGCAGGAGCCATGCTTGGGGTACTGATAGGGGATGATCAGCCATGATCACATTGAATGGTGGTGCTGGCTCGAAGGGTCGAATGGCCTACTCCTGCACCTATTGTCTATTGTCTAAACAGTGAAGGAGAATGAATCTGCAAGTCATTATATTTCTTTGTGTTGGTTGAATCCACACATTTGTAATTCACGTGGAAGCGATGTTCTTATTAGCAATTATCGCACCGTGAAGCTTCAAGTTTATATTTGGATGTAAAATTATGGATAACGACCCAACGATGATCTACGGTCAGTGGCTCAGTTGCCCCAGCGAGAGCGTAGTTGTCTAGAATGTAGTCAGTTGTGGAGCGGGGAGCTAAGAGGGTTGAGCCGAATAATGTGCTCGTTGATGTTTGTCAACTCTCTCGCTCTCTATCCAGAGAGGATCTCAGTGGGTGTCAGGGGTTACGGGGAGAAGGCAGGAAAATGGGATTGTGAGGGAACGATAGATCAGCCATCTGGTGGAGTATGGACTTGATGGGTCGAATGGCCTAATTCTGCTCCTGTCACTTATGAACTGATCTGATTGTGGTCCAGAACTTTGGCATAGTTACAAAGTGCATGGGGACATCTTGCTTACTGTTGCTCTTTTTGTCTTCTCCTGTTGCTGGGGTGGAAGGGGTCCCCCATAATGTTGCTGGCTCTGGATCTGTACCTTGTGATGTATAGTTCCTGCAGGCTTCCAAAGTACTGGTGTTTAGCTAGGTATGGTGAGACTATCCCAGTAAGCCATGCCATGGATGCTTCTGGAGATAGACACAAAGTGCTGGAGTAACTCAGCAGGTCAGGCAGTATCTCTGGAGAAAAAGGATGGGTGACATGTTTGGGTTGGAACCCTTCCTCGGACTCTAAGCATTCTTCTTCTCCAGAGATGTTGCCTGAATCACTTTGTGTCTATCTTCTGCATGGACCAGCATCTGCAGTCCCTCCCTACGCACCATAGATGGTTCCATCAGGTAGTCCATTCCAGGTGAAACCAGGGACACCAAAGACACCAGATTATATGTGTAAGAAAGAACTGCCGATGCTGGTTTACACCGAAGATAGACACAACATGCTGGAGTAACTCAGCGCATCAGGCAGCATCTCTGGAGAGAAGGAATGGATGATGGTCTTGACCCAAAACTTTGCACATTCCTTCTCTCCAGAGATGCTGCCCGTCCCCCTGAGTTACTCCAGCATTTTGTGTCAGAAGATATGTTGAGCAGGCAGGAGCATGGGAAAGCTAAGAGATTGGCCATGAAGATAGACACAAAATGCTGGAGTAACTCAGCACGTCAGGCAGCATCTCCAGAGAAATGGAATAGGTAATGTTTCAGGTCGAGACACTTCTTCAAGTTGGTCGTGATATTGGATGACAGGGCAGATTCAGGAGGCTCTGTGGCTTTTTTAGTGTAGTTTAGTTTATTGTCATGTGTACCGAGGTACAGTGAAAAGCTTTTTGTTGCGTGCTATCCAGTCAGCAGAAAGACAATACATGATTACAATCGATCCACTTACAGTGTATAGATACATGATAAGGGAATAACGTTTAGTGCAAGGTAAAGCCAGCAAAGTCCAATCAAGGATAGTCCAAGGGTCACCAATGAGGTAGATAGTAGTTCTGCACTGCTCTCTGGTTGTGGTAGGATGATTCAGTTGCCTGATAACAACTGGGACGAAACTGTCCCTGAATCTGGTGGTGTGCATTATCACACTTCTGCCCACCACTTGGTGCTTCCGATATGTCATCTGAAACCTGAAGTCATTATAGGGAAGGGGATGGTGATAGGAAAGACAGGCAGACTTGAGCTGAAAAGCATTGGTGGCTGAATCACGCTGCATACCCAGATACAGAGATAACAGAGTAGCATCAAGGCTCAATATGAAAGAGCGGAGGAGTCACTCGAGCAGAAAGAAAAGACCCTGAAGAGTAGAGTGGTGACATTACGTTGTTGAGCTGAAGACTACAGATGGCTCAGCATATGGTTCATGGCAAAGGCCAAAATTAAAGGAAAGTCAGGGCTGTCGTTCCAAACCATGAGATTAATATTAACGGAGGCGTAGGTACTTGAAGCAATGGTGAAAAGCACAGTGGCCTGGCCACTCAATGGATGTTACTGGCAATATGAACACCTAAAGTAATGAGCAGCAACTGTCATCTAAGTTGGTTCAGAATATGCACCTGCTTATTTTTTATTCACCATCTCTTGTGAGGATAAATTAGGTAAGTTGTTCCCTCTTTCGCCTTTCTCCTCAGTGAAAGTGAAGATAACAGCAACTATGCCAGTGTGTGTTCAGACTGATTTGTCACAGGATTCAATGGCGCGCTCTTATAAACAAGACTTGCTTTATTTTAAATGAAATTAAAACAATAATCGCAAGGCCTGGTGTAAATAGAAACCTTAACTGTGCAAAGAAAACTCAGATTCAGTTGAAGCAATACATAAATTACACTCTGCATTCAAAAATAGCAAGCGGCATTTTGTAATGTATTGTGTAATCCATCAAAATCTAAGCAGTAAAGTCAATATATTTTTCATTACAAGATCCTATTGTGCAATCTGAAGCGGCAGCAGAATTACATCTTTGTTGTTTAGCGCTGGTTTCTTTGCACTGATAAAAAAAAAACCTCATTGCTCATGGATTTAATTCTATAACAAAGATCTTGCAAGGAAAGAAGACGAGTGTTTTTGCAGTTTGCAGCAAGCATTGTTGTAAGTGTGCATGATGGAATGAGGACAGTCCCTTCATAGTCAGTATCTGTAGTCCCATGCACACATTAGATAAACAAAAATAAGGCAATGGGATTTCATCTCAGGGGAACGGTGGTGATTAGGCAATTCATTTTTATCCATGACAATCCTTGCTCCCAGGGTTTTAGACCAATATACAGTGGAGTTTTAACCTAAAAGTGTCTCCTTTACTTTTTGCCTGAAAAGTATCATATCTGGGATTATAAATATCTCCGATAGCTGAGGACTAATTAGGGAGGGACAAATTAACCATCCAGCCTAATTCAAAGAGTTGCGACATCTTTAGTTTAGCTTAGCTTACATTAGTTTATTAGTCACGTGTACCGAGGTACGGTGAAAAGCTTTCGTCGCGCGCTAATCAGTCAGCGGAAAGAAAATACAAGATTACAATCGAGCCATCTGCAGTGTACAGATATAGTTTAAACGTGAGAAATGCTGCTGTTTGAGTGGAGATTTAAAAGAGTGGAGCGATTGTAATGCGTGATTGCAGATCCACGTCTGTGACCAGCGCACAAAGTGTCGCCTGGCTTGGACGCCATTTTGGATCCTGCTTATCACGCCATTTCCCCTCAACATAGAACCATACAAACAGAAAGAAACTATGGTGACAGAAAAACGTTGCTTGCACATAAAAAAAAATTGGGGTATTTTTAATAGTAACCCTTACCCAAAGTAAATAGTTTTTTTTTTTAAAGAAACATTAGTGTTATTTTTGCAATGAAGGTAAGACTGGCTGCCATACAGAACTAAGTGATTTGGTCGGCTTCAGTGGAGCGTATAATACCCTGTGTATTGCCTTTTAAATCTGCTATTTGCAGGGTCAGCCAAAAATACTTTATCCTGGGTCAAATGTCAAGAGAAATGGCTGAGTGCCAAGGATTTAGTGAAACATGTGTAGCATCGATAGCAATAGCTCGAGACATTTTCAAAGATACACTCACAGAGTATTTCCCACAAAATATATCGTTAATTTATTCCACAATTTTAATTTTTATTTTCAGAAAAGTTCATGTTCATGTTATAGATGCAGAATTAGGCCATTCGGCCCATCAACTGTGCACAGAAGCTTTGTTTGTCTTCTCAAAGTCACTTTGCCATTCGTTTTATCTGCATGTTTTTATTTCAATAAGTATATTTACAAATGTGTACATAAATGTTTCACATATTAATTTCATTTTGTCAATAATTTTTATTTTCGTATAGCAAGTCCTTGGCTCCAAAAGGTAATTACAAAAAATAACTTATTATACGAGGAAAGCACTTTTCACAAGTGTAGCTCGTCTCAGACTACTGTGCAAATAATGTAATGAAAAATGTTAAACCCCAAAAAAACAGAAACACTCAACAGGTCAGGCAGCATCTGTGGGAAGAGAAACAGATTTAACATTTCAGGTTAAAGTCAATTTACAGAAAGTAAGTTTCCAACAATGAGATACTGATAGATAATCTTATATTTTAGGATTGATTGAAGGGTAAAGTTGGGATAGAAGATCAAAGTTTTCAGAATAATGTCAATCGGGAGAGAGGACACTGCTAAGTCTGAAGAAGGGTCTCGACCCGAAACATCATCCATTCTTTCTATCCAGAGATGCTGCCTGTCCCGCTGAGTTACTCCAGCGTTTTGTGTCTACCTTCAATTTAAACCAGCATCTGCAGTTCTTTCTTACACTGCTAAGTTAATGCCTTACCTGAAACATAGCAATGTCCTCCTTGTTACATTGGGGTGTCAGCATGGGTTATCATAAGGTCATAAGTGATAGGAGCAGAAATTAAGCCATTCGGCCCATCATGTTTACTCCACCATTCAATCATGGCCGATCTATCTCTCCCTCCTAACCCAATTATCCAGGCCTCCTCACCATATCCCCTGACACCCGCACTAATCAAGAAATGCTCTTTAATTGAAAAATCATTTGTTTAGTGCTTCATGCTGTGCAATGAGATTTATTCTCACAACTTCTAGCCCTGACCTTGGAATGCCACAAGGTGAACAAAGACTGATGCCCCATCGATGAACTTGATTTGTAAAACTACCCATTCCTGAAACTTTTACTGGTGATTAGTTGCTTGACTCATTTCCAAGAGATTGCACCTTCTTTCAAAATTGAGAACAGAGTAATTGAAATCAAATATTATATGATTTAATATTCATAGAATTCTACTGATAATGTAATTTCTGCATCTCAGTTTGCCTCTCCTTAATCTTAACCGAGCAAAGTAGTGAAAGAAAGGAACACTCTCATCACAACTGTAAAGAACCAAATATCTCCCAGAAATTATAGTCATAGACACATCGAGTGATACAGTGTGGAAACAGGCCCTTCAGCCCAACTTGCCCACACCGGCCAACAATGTCCCAGCTACACTAGTCCCACCTGCCTGCGTTTGGTCCACATCCCTCCAAACCTGTCCTATCCTTGTACCTGTCTAACTGTTTCTTAAACAATGGGATAGTCCCAGCCTCAACTACCTCCTCTGGCAGCTTGTTCCATACACCCACCACCCACACAATAATTAAAATTATTTAATAATGCACCGTTACAAATTTCATATTGATCTTTTAAATCTGAATTGTAGCTAGAATAAAAGTTGCTTTGGAATTTAGTGACTTGAAAACGTTACTGGGGACAAATGGCTTAGGGCGACACAGTGGTACAGCTGTAGAGTTGCTGCTTCACAGCGACAGAGACCTGGGTTTGATCATGATCATGGGCGCTGCCTGTCCGGAGTTTGTAATAATAATAATAATGGATGGGATTTATATAGCGCCTTTCTAATACTCAAGGCGCTTTACATCGCATTATTCATTCACTCCTCAGTCACACTCGGTGGTGGTAAGCTACTTCTGTAGCCACAGCTGCCCTGGGGCAGACTGACGGAAGCGTGGCTGCCAATCTGCGCCTACGGCCCCTCCGACCACCACCAATCACTCACACACATTCACACACATTCACACACAGGCAAAGGTGGGTGAAGTGTCTTGCCCAAGGACACAACGACAGTATGCACTCCAAGCGGGATTCGAACCTGTTAGTGCGTGGGTTTTCTCTGGGTTCTCTGGTTTCCTCCCACATCACAAAGACATGTAGGTTTGTGGGTTAATTGGCTCGAGTGTGCAGGGAGTGTACAGGAAAGTGGGATAACATAGAACTGGTGTGAGCGGGTGATCGATGGTCGGTGCGGACTCGGTGGGCCGAAGGGCTTGTTTCCATGCCGTTTCTCTAATCTCAACTAAACTGGACAATGGTAAAGATTTCTTCTTGTAATATACCGCCCAGGAAAATCAAAGACATTGAATGTTGATGGTGAGGGAATCAATTCCCTACTTTAAATAATTTAAATCTGGCTCTTTTCTCAGTCTATGCTTCCTCTGGCTCTTTACAAAGGGTTTCAGCTACATTTCAGCTCAACTATGGCAGCAGAGTGTGAACAGCTCTTTACCTTGATTAAGGAATTGATTGATTAGAACGGGTGTCAAGGGTTATGGAGCGAATGCAAGGGAAATGGGATTAGGAGGCAGAGATCAGCCATGATTGAATGGTGGAATGGGCTGGATGGGCCGAATGGCCTAATTCTACTCCTATAAGTGAACTTGTGATTGAAAGATTAAGCATGGAAACAGGCCCTTCAGCCCACCAAGTCCGTGCTGGCCATTGCTCACCCGTTCTCACTAGTTCTACTTTCGCACCCACTCCCCATACACACTAAGGGTAACTTATAGAGACCAATTAACCTACAAACTTGCACGTCTTTGAAATGTGGGGGGAAACTCTTCACTGCACCTCGGTGCGTGTGACAATAAACTAAACTGAATTGAAGCCGGAGCACCCAGAGGAAACCCACGCAGTCACAGGAGGAACATGGAAACTCCACACAGACAGCAGCCAAAGTCAGGATCAAACCCGGATCTCTGGCACCATGAGGCAGCAGCTCTACCCACCTACCAGTTAGGAGCTGTTTTTGTCCAACTGAATTTAGGTTCCTGATTTCAGCTTATGCATTGTAACCCCATGATTTCATGAATATTGCCCTATATATGGAAGCTCATCGTTAGAATCGGTTCCGCATTGAAATGATGACAGCAGTTTACCAATTCTCTCTCTGTGATCGCACAATGCTGAACCGAAAAAAACAACCACTTTGGAAAATTACTGCCAAGAGAGGAAGATACTATGCGGTGAGAAGAAGGATTAGCATTTCAAATGATGATGAGTTTAGGAATGCAATCTCCAGGAAAATGGAGATGAGGAAAACACATGATAAAATAATGTTTAAGAAAGAACTGCAGATGCTGGAAAAATCGAAGGTAGACAAAAAACCTGGAGGAATTCAGGGTCTGGGGCAGCATCTATGGAGCGGAAGAATAGGTGACGTTTTGGGTCGAGACCCTTCTTCAGGCTGAAGAATGATAAAATAATGTAATCTCTTTTTTTCAAATTTGTGAAGAATTTAAAGCATAGGATGGGAAGCGTATTTCAGTTTTCATCCAACGCAGTAAAACCAACTTCTGGAGTAATTTTAATGCAAAACATTGTTTAACAGGGACTGAAAGATAAATTATCCCCCCTTGTATAAAAACCAAGTAGGAAGGAAGTCAAGTGAAAGGTGAGAAAATAGAAAAAAATAGCTAGGCTATTCATGTTTATATATCAATATATTGACTTACGAATTAATAATAAGGTCAACTCTTCAAATATAACCAGTTGATTAGGAGTCTTCAATTCTCCTGCAACAAACTTACAAAATCTAAATGCTAAAACATTGTAACAAAAAAAGTAGTGTTTAATTTAGTGGAAATAAGGAACTGCAGATGCTAGTTTCCACACAAGGACACAAAGTGCTGGAGTAACTCAGCGGGTCAGGCAGCATCTCTGGAGAACATGATTGGGTGACGTTGAGGGTCAGGCCTCGGCTCTAACCCTTCATGTCTAAGAGCATTCGGAATTGGAAAAAGATTGCCACGTTTTATCTCTTGGCTGGTCGAAATAGAAAGATGTTACAGATAAAACAGGAAGAGAAATCTCAATCCAAGTTCAATGTGAATGAATTACAAGCTGAGATCAATCCAATCTGAAGAAAGGTCCTGACCCAAAATCTCGCCTATCCATGTTCTCCAGAGATGCTGCCTGACCTGCTGAGTTACTCCAGCACTTTGTGTCCATGCTAGATAGAGTTTACCACCAAGTTCCAGCGATACCATGTTAGGAACAGCACCTCTTCTATTTCCTCCTTCTGTTAGCATTAGTTCAATGGAACCCCTGGCATCTGTCAGCTGCGATATCATCAAGCTGGTTGGGCCGCTGATAATATTGAAGACCTGCTGCAGATAAGACCATCAAACCACAAGACATCGGAGCAGAATTAGGCCATTTGGCCCATCTAGTCCACTCTGCCATTCAATCATGTCTCGAGTCCACTCCGCCATTCAATCATGGCTGATCTATCTTTCCCACTCAACCCCATTCTCCTACCTTCTCCCTGTAACTAGTAAATTAAGGAAGGAGAAACATATGCTTGACTCGGAGAGAGGAGTGAGGCTACACACAAATAGGAGGAACGGCATCTCCTATTTCAGCTTACAACCCAGCGGTATGAATATTGACTTCTCTAACTTCAAGTAACTCCTGCATTCCCTCTCTCTCCATCCCTCCCCCACCCAGGTCACACCAGGTTCTCGTTCTCACCTAGCAAACAGCAAACAAAGGCCAGTTTCCTTTTTTCATCATTACTTGTTTTGCACATCTTTCATTCATTTGTTCTATATCCCTCCATATCACAGTCTATATCTCCCGTTTCCCTTTCCCCTGGCTAGCCCGAAACATCACCCATTCCTTTTCTCCCGAGATGCTGCTCAGTTACTCCAGCATTCAGTTACTCCAGAGCAATCTGCCCATCCAGACCAGACCATCCCACACATCGTGAATGACTGCCCACTGAGGCTGTTCCCTGGGGACATCAAAGCCATCCACCCAGTAACTGATGCTGACCTGGCATGGATGGCTACCCTTGATCTACAACTTTAGGCTGTGCACGCCATACGCAAGAAGAAGAAGACTCCAGCATTTTGTGTCTTCAGTTTTTAAACGAATATGCAACATTGCTGAACAGAGTTAGATCTACCTAAAACTGTTGATGCTGAAACAACATTCACTTTAAAAAAAATTCAAATCCCTTACCTTTTAAAATATTTATGTGATGGAATTACTATAATCTCACACCAAATTAGTTTCTTTATGGAAGGATAGGACCAGCTAGGCGATGATTATACTCAGTCATCGTTAACAACTCCATTGGACCTCTAGTAACATGTCTAAGATTTACAGAGCATTTTAAAGTGATTAGTTCATAAATAACTTAACTTCCCTGAAGTCCAAATGATTTTCTCTGAGTCCTTTGGAATAAAGCAGCAAATAGCACAAACTGTAGAATTGCAGCAAGCCATTGATAGCAAATTTGGGATTTCTCCATGCCATTAGTTTCACTGTAATCACTCCTTAAATAACAGGATATTGATTGGAAGGAATTCAGACACAAAATGCTGGAGTAACTCAGCGGGACGGGCAACATCTCTGGATGGAAGGAATGGATGACGTTTCTGGTCGAGACCCTTCTTCAGACGGAGCGTCAGGGGAAAGGGAGTTACAGAGATAAGGAAGGGTAAGAGATCAAAAGAGATGAGGATCAAGGAGAATGTAGAATAGATCATAGTTAGCGAGGAGAAGGTGACAACAAAGCAAACAGAGATACAGTGTAATCAGAGGGACAGTCAGACTGGTTGGAGAATGGGGAAGGATAGAAACATAGAACATAGAAACATAGAAAATAGGTGCAGGAGTAGGCCATTCGGCCCTTCGAGCCTGCACCACCATTCAATATGATCATGGCTGATCATCCAACTCAGTATCCTGTACCTGCCTTCTCTCCATACCCCCTGATCCCTTTAGCCACAAGGGCCACATCTAACTCCCTCTTAAATATAGCCAATGAACTGGCCTCAACTACCTTCTGTGGCAGAGAATTCCAGAGATTCACCACTCTCAGTGTGAAAAATGTTTTTCTCATCTCGGTCCTAAAAGATTTCCCCCTTATCCTTAAGCTGTGACCCCTTGTCCTGGACTTCCCCAACATCGGGAACAATCTTCCTGCATCTAGCCTGTCCAACCCCTTAAGAACTTTGTAAGTTTCTATAAGATCCCCCCTCAATCTCCTAAATTCTAGCGAGTACAAGCCGAGTCTATCCAGTCTTTCTTCATATGAAAGTCCTGACATCCCAGGAATCAGTCTGGTGAACCTTCTCTGCACTCCCTCTATGGCAATAATGTCCTTCCTCAGATTTGGAGAGAGAGGGAAAGCAAGGGTTTACTTGAAGTTAGAGAAGTCAATGTTCATACCACAGGGGTGTAAGCTGCCCAAGCGAAATATGAGGTGCCGTTCCTCCAATTTGCGCTGGGCCTCACTCTGACAATGGAGGAGGCCCAGGACAGAAAGGTCAGTGTGGGAATGGGAGGGGGAGTTAAAGTGTTTAGCAGACTTGAGCTGAAGATCATTGTGTGAAAATGTCACTCTGCTGCGTTTTACAGTGGAAGCTTCTGCACGTTTGCTGAACATCTCGGAGACCTGCACACTGTAATATAATAAATTCCATCCTCAATCAAAATAAACTCAAAATTCATTATATTAGACCAGCTCTGCTGTAAAGCAGAATCATGTATCCGGCAATCACCGTCAGTATCTGCACAATAATCCCTTAATTAGAGCATTTATTTCTGGTACCAAAACTCTAATCGGTGCTTTGTCACATGTGACGTTTGTAACCCATGCATAACAATTTGAAATTACAGCTTGCTTTATCTTCTATTTTATTCTCCCTGAAGCATCAAATCATTTTCTTTGCTGTTGTTCTATTTCTAGAAATAACCCATTAGAACTTTTTCCTCAGATAATGCTAAGAAAATTTTTTTTTTCTCTGCTGTAGGTAGGTTATCAAGTCAGCTGAAGGGTCCTTGATAAACTCGTACTACCAATTATAAAATGGAAATGTGCATTACTTTTTGTGAGACTTCAAGCCCAATATTCTGCATGTATCCCACTTTTTATTTGCTATGGTTTTCCACTGGTCTGAAGAAGGGTCTCGAACCGTCACCCATTCCTTCTCTCCAGTGATGCTACCTGTCCCGCTGAGTTACTCCAGCATTTTGTGATCTTTCTTCTCTCATGGTATTCTGCGATTGGACAGTCTTTTATACATTGTGTGATGTCACGTCCCCTTTAAAGTCTGTCCCTCTCCCAGCCACATGCAAACGAGCCACACCCAAGTTCAATTAAGAGTAATTGGATCAATTAACCCATTCTACAGACCTACCCAGACCAACTGTATGCAAGAGAGAGTTAAGGGCCTGTCCCACTTGGCTGTCATTTGCGCGTCACGCAGATGGCGCTCGAAGATTTTGTACATCGCAAAATCCTGCGACGCTGCCTATGTCATCAAGCGTAATGCGCACCATGCGCGCATCACGTGCGTGTCACAACGCTCGCATCATGCGTCGTGATGCGTAAATGATGTCGCGTAAATTACCCACAAATGACGGCCAAGTGGGACAGGCCCTTTAGATTTAGCTCTTAGGGCTAACAGAATCAATGAATATGGGGAGAAAGCAGGAACGGGGCACTGATTTTGGATCATCAGCCATGTTCATATTGAATGGTGCTGCTGGCTCGAAGGGCCGAATGGCCTACTCCAGCACCTATTTTCTATGTTTCTATGTTTCTACCCCCCTTATAAACCTTGGAGCCCAGAGGAAGGGAGAGGGGCAGCTGCGGGGTTGAATCTAGACCCTCTGGGTTTGTCTCCAGAAGTAAACCCCATCGGGTGAGTTCACTGTACTATTTGTGCCAGTGTATTCACTATGGAATGGAATGCTTTATTGCCACGCGTGACAAGGCACAGTGAAATTCTTTGCTTGAATACCCAAGGCATTATTGATCCGGTATCATGAGCGATGCCACAATTGCCTTTCAAGGTCACGATGTGAGGGTTTCAGTCCAAGACTGATTGAAGGTAAAATCCATGTGAAATGATGGAAACTCTGCAAGAACTGCCCCAATGGTGCAGTTCACATATCACATTAAATATATACAGTACCTTTCCCACTTTATATTGCACAGTTGATGGAGATCCCTTTGGGCTGTCTAAAACTGCCTAATATTGCTGTGTTAATCAATGGCACATTATTCACAAGTGTTGCTCTGCAGTAGAGTGGTTTGGGACATCTGGTGGGTTTGAAGGTGTTTTAGGTCTTAAACTCTCCTATCTGTTTCCTTTCAACAGGAGATGTGCCTGCCCATATCACTCTGTCAGAGCTATTAGATATCTTCCATCTCACATGTTAGAAATTTAGCATATTTCAAAAGCCGATAAATACCACAACATTCGGGCGGTGCGTCAGTAGAGTTATTACCTTGCAGCGCCAGAGACTGGGGTTTGATCCTAACCACGGGTGCTGTCTGTACGGAGCTGGTACATTCTTCCCGTGACCCGTGTGGGCTTTCTCCGGGTGCTCCGGTTTCCTCCTGCACTCCAAAGGCGTACCGGTTTGCAGGTTAATTGGCTCGGTATAATTGTAAATGATCCCTCGTGTGTGCAGGATAGATTTAGCGTATGGCATTCGCTGGTCGGCACGGACCTGATGGGCCGAAGGGCCAGTTTTCGTGCTGTATCTCTAAACTAAAACTAAACTAAATAAGCATTTTTTAAAAAAACACTGTGTTTGTTGCTGAGCCTCAGGTGTCAAGGCCACAGTTCTCAAAAGTAACACTGACACTAAAATGGATACAGAGATAAAAGTACAGCCATTAACACCAAACGTTAAAACTATGATTTCAAAATGTAGTAAACATTTGATTATTTTAAATATTCCTGCTGCTGTGTCATGGAGAAAAAGTTGGGTGGAATGTGTAGGAAGGAACTGGGTAGAATGTTGGATTCATTAGCTTAGTGAGCTAGCAAAGCCATGCTGGGTGGAATGGCCTCCATCCATGGCACATAGAGTCATAGAGTGTGGAACCAGGTCCTTCGGCCCAACTTGCCCACACTGGCCAACATGTCCCAGCTACACAAGTCCCACCTGCCTGCGCTTGGTCCATATCCCTCCGAACCTGTCCCTGTTTCTTAAATGTTGCGGAAGTCCCAGCCTCAACTACCTCCTCCGGCAGCTCATTCCAGACACCCACCACCCTTTGTGTGAAAAAGTTACCCTTCAGATTCCTCTGAAATTTTCCCCCCTTCACCTTGTACCTATCCTCGATTCCCCTACTCTGGGCAAGAGATTCTGTGCATCTACCCAATCTATTCCACTCACCTTTTCAGAGGCAAGAAAATAAAATAGTCCGAAACCAACTGAAAAATTGTACATCTTCACTCCTAATGTAAACACATGCATCCATGAAATTGCTAATCACATCTGGAGTTGATGGAAAATCAGTTTGTGCCATGATGAAAAGTGCATTTTGAAGAACATTTTTACTTTTAAAATTATGGCATAAAAAATATGGAAATAAATATTCCAGAAATCCAGGTAAAAAATGTGTGAAATCACATTCCAATGGGTTGAAATGATTTCAAATTTTAACGAAATTAATGTAAGTACCTAATCTGATCAGGAATCACATCCCCAGCATCCAACTGATACCAAATCATCAATTGGTTTTGGTTTTAGGATACAGTGCAGAAACTGTTCCTTCAGTCATTGCTGACCAGCAATCCCCGCACCTCAACACTATCAAACACACCCCAGGGACAATTTACAATTTTACCAAGCCTATTGACCTACAAACCCTTTGGTCTTTGGAGTGTGGGGGGGGGGGGGAGAAGCGGAGATCCCGGGTAAAACCCACGCAGGTCACGGGGAGAACGTACACACTCCGTGCATTGGCAAAATAAAGTGGAGACATCACAAAGCATGAGCCCACATATTCCTTGGTGTTGCCTGAAGCATGTAACTGTTGAAATCTAATCAGAAAATATCAGAGGAAAGTGTGAACACTTTAAACTTTGATGGGAGTGTAAGAAGCCGCCATACCTGTGGTCTAACCCATCCCCATGATCAATGGGAAGGAAATCAGGCAAAGGAGATCATGTTTAATTGGATAGCGAACAGCTAGATTCCATTTTATGTTGCACTCTGAGTTAAGGATGTGGCTCTTTGGTTCCGTGGAGTGGTTTCGTTAGATTACAGTGAAAATGACACAGTGAAGCAGGCGCTGATCATTAAATGAGTCAGTTTAATGATTTGAGCAAAATACACATATCTGTAATAAAGATAGCCCTGGAGCTTAGAATTTAATTCCATTTCCACTTTTGATTGCTGGTGCAGCAGCTCCCACTGCTGGTGTGCCCTGCCTTTCAATTAGTTCCTGAAGCCTGCTAAACATTGCAGTTAAGGCATCTTTAATGCTAGCATAGTTATGGCTAAAATGTACCAGGGAGAAAATGTGCTTTGATTTTGCTTAGATACACAGCGCAGAAACAGGCCCTTCGGCTCACCGAGTCTGCGCCGACCAGCGATCCCCGCACACTAACACTATCCTGCACACACTAGGGACAATTTTACGTTTATACCAAACCAATTAGCCTACAACCACCCTAGAAGCCTGCACATCCTTGAGGTGTGAGTTGAAACCGGAGCACCTGTAGGAAACCCACGTGGTCACGGGGAGAACGTGCAACCTCCGCACAGACAGCACCCGAGGTCCGGATCGCTCCTGGGTCGCTGGAGCTGTGAGGCAGCAGCTCGACCAGCTGCGCTACTGTGTGGCCCTAAAGCAATAACATTCGAGCAGTGTTTAAGAAGGAACTGCAGGTGCTGGAAAATCGAAGGTACACAAAAATGCTGGAGAAACTCGGCGGGTGCAGCTGCACCCGCTGAGTTTCTCCAGCATTTTTGTGTACCTTCAACATTCGAGCAGTGTTTTTTTCTACTGCGAACTGTCCTCTAAAGCCATTCTCTTCATCTCTCCCGCTCTCCAAGATCCCATGTGACAACTCCTATTCCCACCTCCACACTATTGCCCCCCAAGCATCTTATCCTTGATGTCATCTACATTTTTTACTTTCACTGTGTCCCTTAGTGCCATTATGTGAAAAAGGAGCTTTAATTTCCTCATCCAGATTTATCTCACCAACACCTCTCTTGACTCCACCATATTATTGAAATTGACAGATTGGTTATCTAGAATCCAGTATTCAATGAGAATACATTTCTTCTAGCTACAGGGATGACACATATTAGTTTCTCCAGTCCTGGGTAGAATCTCTGTTTCTGGGCTGCTGGGTCTAATTTTCCAACTTGCCACTGGTATCTAATTTGGCTCCAAGATAAACCTCTGACCGATTACAATTGCCTTCACTAAGATCGCTTAAGGGCAGGCCTGTCGCATACCTTGCCTCTACCTCCTTTGGCTTCTCCACTGCTGAAACCCTCATCTTCATCTGCGTTGCGTCTAGACTTGACGATTCCAAAGCACCTTCGCTTGGTGCCTCGTAGACCACAATCTCTAAACCTATTATCCAAAGCCTTTTTTCATTCCGCTGACTGCTTTAGCATGCAACAAAAGGCTATTCACTGTACCTTGGTACACGTGACAATAAACTGAACTAAACTAACTTGTATCGTGCATCATCCCCTTCAACCACTTTGAATGCTCCATGAATTATTTTGCCTCTTAGTTATGCGGTGTATCAAGTTTTAAATCCTCACCTTTGTATGCAAACCCCTTGACATCCTTAGCTCTGTAATTCCCTCCATCGATTTCTCTGTCTCTCCAACTTTCTTTTTTCTTTTACAACATTCTTTATGACTCTGCACTTTGTACTTTGAGGACATTTCTATCGGGTTGAAGTCAATTTCGTTGTATGATAACGCTCTAGTTGAAAAGCATCATTTTAAAGGCACTCTTTAATGACATGTCATGGTTTTGGTTGATCTTAAAAGGCAATGCAAGTTCTCAAGCTATTTTGTTTTGGTCTTCAATTAAGGAGACATTTAAAAGAGTTATTCTGTGTGAAGTGGCAAGTGTTCCATTGATTGCTAAAATTACCAGTCACCGATTTTTTTTTTTAGCTGAAATTCAACATTGCCTCATTGCTAATCTGTCGTTTAGTGTTAAAAATATTCCATTTGTGAAATACAGGAGTAAAACGTCATTTTAGTGAGAGTTATTATGAAGTGGTTTATTAGTCTCACTGTGATTTAGATAGTGCTTTGCTTTGTACCTACGTTACTAAAGTGAGTACAATAACTCAGGTTTCAATAATGTATGAAATTGTAGACGGGCTTACTGATGGCAGCAAAGAACTCCAACATAGGATTCTATCATTATCCTCAGGTCACCATTTCACCATGTGAAATCAAGCTTCACTAGGCTAAGTTGATTTGCAATGCACACCTACTAAAGGAATAAAGCGAATGCTTCTCACATCTCCACACTTCAGATTAGGTGAAACAGAAATATATTCAACAATTGGGTATTTTTGGTATCGAGTGGAGCAGGTGAAGGATTGGGATCAAGTCCTGGAGGCAAGGTTATAGGTCCCCATTCGTTCTCGTCAATTAATACATATATAGCAAGACTGGAAAGGAAAGGAAAATAGTTTAAGAAGGTGGAAAACTATCTCGGCCTTCAGAATCTTCAGGTCAACCACAATGCACATTTTGCCTATTGAGGGAAAACATAAGTTGACTCACCTACAAAATGCACTGAAGTAATATAAAAAAATAACTGTTTCAACCAGGTTTCTTGCACCAATGAAGGACTAAATTAATAAATTCCTTGACACACAGGCAGACGGTGCTGTCCTTAAGAAGTTAAAGAATGAGAAGATGGATGGGGAGGGACCAATTATCATTGGAGATCGCAGTATTTTAAGTTAGAGTGGGAACTATTATTCAGGGGGTGTCACGGGGGCACAGTTTGATAAGTAGTTTAATCCAAACCAGCCAAAATTGAGAAAATCTGCCAAAATAAATATCACGGGGACTATGTCCATGGTGATGTATGATGTTTTAATTTCCTAAAGTAAAACACAGTTTTTAATCCATGGGTCAATATTCAGCGTGGTTGTAGATCAATAAATCAATGCCAGGAGTTTAGGGCACGAGGCTGGAATCTACTGTAGGTTCTATTTCATTATCCACCACCACTAAACTAAAGACAGAGAAAGTATACTTTCAAAAGAGAGGCGTAGCACCATTGCTAACAATGACCAATTAATTTCAGAAGTGCCCATTTGAAATAATTCATTCTGCGTGTTTTTTAAACTGAAATCAATGTTAGAAAATATATCTATTTTTGTGTGA
Source organism: Amblyraja radiata (assembly GCF_010909765.2). Lineage (NCBI taxonomy): Eukaryota > Metazoa > Chordata > Chondrichthyes > Rajiformes > Rajidae > Amblyraja > Amblyraja radiata. The sequence goes on from NC_045960.1 coordinate 104,042,505, forward strand.
AATAACAGTATGTTTCGTTCAAAATCTGTTTTTGAAATGGACTGGTAGTTTTTTTTATTAATGAACCTGTTGTTGCATTCTCAGTTACGGATGTTAAACTTGCCTTTGTGTTTTTTCTTCTCTCCCGCCACCCCAACCCCTCCAGGAATCGTGAGCTCTGTTGAGAATTTGTCTGCTCATAGTTTCAATTTGTTTCTCTCAATTACCACAGGTTTAGCCCATATGAGTGGTATAACCCCCACCCTTGCAATCCCGACTCAGACGTGGTGGAAAACAATTTTACCTTGCTAAATAGTTTCTGGTTTGGAGTTGGAGCGCTCATGCAGCAAGGTATACGCTACAGCCTGCACTTCTCTTTGGCGCATTTCCCACTCTTTGCTGGGGGTTATTGCTCTCAGGCACACTTGGCTTGCATGGGTGCCTCTTTGCATGTATCCTTCATTGTTAGCACACAGATTTCATTTGATTTGTAAACGCATCCACTGACCTACATCAGAGCCGATCTGCACCGTTTCCACACTCATCATCACCTGCACACACTGCATGCGTCTCCATTACATGCGCCCACCCCCCCCGATGTCCGGGTAAGTATGATCATTGTGTTTGCACACTCGCCCTGCTGTACACCAAGGGTACATGATAAGAGGGAACCCTTCTCCCCCTGCTGAACCCCCAGAAAACTGTGGGATTAAGTGTTGGACATGACGTTACCTTGGGTACATGACAGTCAGCCCCAACCAGGCTCTGTCTAAAGCATCCTTAAAAGGCACCTCCTCTGTTAAGCGGGTAAGAAAAGAACTTTGTGGTAATTGCGTGACACTTGTAACAGTTAGTTACGTCTCTCCCCGGCGTGTTGTGGGCCTGCAATTTCAACATTGCTTGACTGCAGCCCACACCTTAAGGAGGAGACAAGAGCAGTCCCTGAGTTGGTGTAATTTATGATTTTATGTATCGGACTGCATGCCTCTCAGGGCCTGTTGGTCGTCACGGACAAGGTACATCTCTCTTCTTTTCTTACAGAGTTTGATATAGTTAAGACTGGATTTGGAGTTGGCTGTCATGTCCAAGCTTATCTAGTTCAGGGCTCAGCTGGTAAGATGGATTGTGAGGGATAAGATGGATGAACAAGAGCTTCCTCTGCCCTGACAGCAACCGCTATTAGACCAAATTACTGAAATGCTTGAAGAAGGAATCGTGACTCTCTCTATTTGCGGAATCCATCTCCCTCACATTCTATATTACCCAAATCTAATTAAAATAAAAATGCACTTTAAATGTTTCCCATCCTGGTTAATGTAAGCAATCTTACATTTGCATGAAATCTGGTAAATGAGCAGAGCATGCAATAAAATGCATGATTGAGCATCAGTTGTGCAATTTCTTCTTTTAATAATTAGCCTGAGTATGAGATGGGGAGAAATATTTCTTGATGATAATTTTAGTGGAAATTCTATTTTGTACTCTCACTGGGCTGTTGTTGAAAGTGCCGACAGGGGATAGCTGATCCGCCCCTGTCCATTTAGCTGCTAAATACCTCTTTGGCATCTATCCATGAATACAGAATTTGAATCCCTTGCACTATCTTCTCTAGTCCTGTTGGGAAAAAAAAAACTGCTCTGAACTCACATTTATCCCACACCATTATAAGCCAGTCAGTTTAGTTTATAGTCACGTGTACAGCAAAAAGCTTTTAGAAACATAGAACATAGAAAATAGGTGCAGGAGGAGGCCATTCGGTCCTTCGAGCCAGCACCGCCATTCATTGTGATCATGGCTGATCGTCCCCTATCAATAACCCGTGCCTGCCTTCTCCCCATATCCCTCGATTCCACTAGCCCCTAGAGCTCTATCTAACTCTCTCTTAAATCCATCCAGTGACTTGGCCTCCACTGCCCTCTGTGGCAGGGAATTCCATAAATTCACAACTCTCTGGGCGAAAAAGTTTTTTTCTCACCTCAGTCTTAAATGACCTCCCCTTTATTCTAAGACTGTGGCCCCTGGTTCTGGACTCGCCCAACATTGGGAACATTTTTCCTGCATCTAGCTTGTCCAGTCCTTTTATAATTGTATATGTTTCTATAAGACCTCCCCTCATCCTTCTAAACTCCTAAACTCCTTTTGTTGCGTGCTAACCAGTCGGCGGAAAGACAATACATGATTACAATCCGGCCATTTACAGTGTACAGATACATGATAAGGGAATAACGTTTGATGCAAGGTAAAGCCAGTAAAGTCCGATCAAGGATAGTCCGAGGGTCACCAACGAGGTTGATAGTAGTTCAGGACTGCTCTCTGGTTGTGGTAGGATGATTCAGTTGCCTGATAACAACTGGGAAGAAACTGTCCCTGTATCTGGAGGTGTGCGTTTGCACACTTCTGTACCTCTTGCCCGATGAGAGAGGGAAGAGAAGAGGGAGTGGCCAGGGTGCGAATCGTCCCTGGAGTCAATGGAAGGGAGGTTGGTTGGGTTTTGGGTTCACCAAGGATATTGAAAGAATGACAAGCAACACGACAGCTTTGTGTTGTGTGGTTCAGTTGAGGTCCTTTGTAGGTGGAGGTCCCTATTCCAAACCTATGATCCCAGCACATTGCCTCCGTACCTCATGAAAGATGGAAGGGAGGCAGAGAAGGGGTTGGGGAATAAAAGTCATGACCGTTGAGGAGATTGGAGAAGTTTGGCACCTCCTTCTCAGAGCAGAAAAGGTTAATGGGGAATTTAAAATGGAAGTTATTAAGTTATAGGAGCAGAATTAGGCCATTCGGCCCATCAAGTCTACACCATTCAATCATGGCTGATCTGTCATTCCCTCTCAACCCCATTCTCTTTCCCCCACACAACCCCTGACACCCGCACTAATCAAGAATCTGTCATTCTTCAACTTAAATATATGCACTGACTTGGCCTCCACAGCCGTCTATGGCAATAAATTCCACAGATTCACCACCCTCTGACTGAAGAAATTCCTCCTCATCTCCATCCTAAAGGTACTTCCTTTTATTCTGAGGCTATGGCCTTTGGTCCTAGACTCTCCCACTGGTGGAAGCATCCTCTCCACATCCACTCTATCCAGGCCTTTTCACTACTCGGTAAGTTTCAACGAGGTCGCCACTCCCATCCCCCTCATCCTTCTAAACTCCAGCGAGCGCAGGCCCAGTGCCGTGAAATGCATAAGTGAGAAATTAGAGAAGGGTTTGAATGGAGGAAAATAGAAGAGAGCATCTCTCATAGCAGAATGCCAAAGTTATCAGTGGACGCAAATCTAATCGAAATGGAAAATGAAGTTGAAAGGCAGCGTAGACAATGTTGGGAGATTTAACGTGGAAAGCTCCATATGCCTGAAAGGAGGTTCAAAGATAATTAAAATAAAAACAAATGTGATAAAATGCAGGGTTTGGGGCAAAGAGCAGCTGAATAGCACTAATTGGAAAGCAATTTCAAAATGCCACCATTACACCATGCCATTGAACACCATGCCATTGAACAGCTTCCTTGTCCACTGCATCGCTCTGCTTTGACAAACTACCAAGCTTTAAAGATTACCCCATCTTGCAGGCTTTTCTTTCCATTAATAAGACTGGACAGAAGATTCTGAACCTCTCGATTGAGTGTATGAACAAATCCCCCGGTTTAAACTTGCAAAGGTTTGTTTCTTTGAAGGAGCACCATAGATATAACTTTATCCTTGGTGAACTCACCTGATCCCAGCTAAGTATTTTGCCACAACTGCGATAGAAAAGATATCACCAAAATGAAATTAATCAAGGATTATGGTTTGTTTAATCTCAGTCTTATGCAGAATGCCAACCTGTGTCTGTTGGTTACGAAATCATGAACAGTCAACTCCATCCAGTGGTGAATAAATGGAATATGTGTTTAAGCTACCTAACCATTAGATAGATACGTTATACTCAGGGGTTCAACTAAAATATTCACAAAATGCATGTGTGTCCGTAACAAGGAGTTGAGGGAAAATGACGAGTTGCCTGGAGGATAAAACAAAATACAAAGTGCTGGAGTAACTCAGCGGCTCAGGCAGCACCTCTGGAGAACATGGACAGGCGATGCTTCAGGTCAGGACTCTTCTCTCGACCCGAAACGTCACCTATCCATGTCTTCTACAGATGCTGCTTGCCTGATGAGTTACTCCAGCACTAATGTATTTTGTTTATAAACTAGCATCTGCAGTTCCTTGTATCCACGTGTGACTCACAGATAAGTGTGTTATTCAACTTCCTTGCAGCCACTTCCCACATGCAGTGTCTATCTGGCCATTCAATTGTTCTTGATATAAACCATGACGAGTTTTTTTGGCAAGTATTTTTGTGCAGATGATCCATTGGCGAGACATACCTTGAAAACATATTTTAATTGATTGGTTTTGGGTGATAGAAAATCAGAATAGATTTTAAATTTAACCAGAGCTCCAATTATCGTTTATTTTGTGGTCAGTTAAATTTATGGCAATATTTATCACACATGCCTGCCACTTAACAATGGCCAATGTTATCATGTTACGATCCTTTTAAGTAGTCTTGACCAGATGGGGACACATTTAATTTGTGCAAGCTATGCTGTGTGGTTCTCTGCTGAAGACACAATGATGTTGATACAATCAAACTGGTCAGACTAGTGTAGATGTGTGGACATCTAGTGTAGATGGGGCATGGATGGTGTAGATGGGGCATGTTGGTCGGCATGGGCAAGTTGGGCTGAAGGGCCTATTTTCACGCTATACGACTAGATTTAGGTTTAGATTTATCATTGACACGTGTAGCGAGGTACAGTGAAAAGCTTTGACGTATGCTATTCAAACAGATCAGAGATATCACTCTAGAAACATTCAAGTCAAACTCAAGTACAATACATAGGTTAAAGGGGAATATGAAGGGAATAGATATGGTAAATGCACAAAGTCTTTTACCCAGGCAGGTAAGCCTGGAAGGTAATAGGCTCGAACAGGTGAGGGGGGTATTTGATAGGCAGATGGTTGAACAAAGACCAGAGATGAAAATACATTAGGTGTGAGATAAAAAGGATTGAAGATTTACAAATTGTGAAGTTGGAGGAAGAAATGTCGGACTGAAGGCCAGTAAATGTTAAACCCGCGGCTGGGAAATTATTGGAGAAGGGATAGGATTTGTGTACATTGGGAAAGACAGGAGCTGGATAGGGATAGTCAGCATGGCATTAACTTGAATGAGTTTTTTTAAGTAGGTAACTGAGAACATTGATGAGGGCTGGACAGTATACATTGTCCTTGTTGTCTTTGGTAAGGCATTTAACAAGGTTGTGCATGGTTGGCTCAACCAGAAGGTTACGGCAAAGAGTAGCTGTGGAAGGGGTGCTTTTCTGATATGAAGTCTGTGACTAGTGTTTTTTAGACATATACGCACAAAATGCTGAAACAACTCAGCGGGACAGGCAGCACCTCTGGATAGAAGGAATGGGTGACGTTTCGGGTTGAGACCCATCTCTGAAGAAACGTCACCCATTCCTTCTATCCAGAGATGCTGCCAGTCCCGCTGAGTTACTCCTGCATTTTGTGTCTATCTTCTGCAGTTCCTTCCAACAGTAGTGGAATATCACAGGGACTGCTCCTTGGACCGTTGTCGTTTTCTAATATATGTATTAACGACATGGAAGTGATTGTAGGAGATGTGATTAGTCTGTTTGCAGATGGCATGAAAGTCAGTGGTGCTATGAATAGCGAAAAGTTTATCTAAGGCTTTTCAGCAAGATGTAGGTCAGATGAAAAGATGGGCAGAGCATTGGCAGATGGTGTTTAATTCCAACAAGATGGATTTTAATCATGACAAGTGCAAAGGGATGCATTTTGAGAAGGCAAACAGGGCAGTACATATACAGAAGATGATAAGGTACCAAGGAATATTGATGAACAGTGAAATCTTGGAGATCAAGTCCATAGTTCTCAAAGATCTCTCAAAGATAGCGGAGTCAGGGGATATGGTGAGAAGGCAGGAACGAGGTACTGAATGTGGACGATCAGCCATGATCACATTGAATGGTGGTGCTGGCTCAAAGGGCCAAATGGCCTACTCCTGCACCTATTGTCTATTGTCTATAGTTCCCAGAAAGTGGCAACACAGGTAGATAGGGTGGTGGAGATGGCATGGGCCATATTTTCCTTCTTACACGGGGCAAAAAAGGCAGAGGGGTGAGCTAATAGAGATAGAATGTCATACAGCGTGGAAACAGGCCCTTCAGCCCAACTTGTCCATACCAACCAAAATATCCCATCTACGCTAGTCCCACATGCTTGTGCCTGCTCCATAGCCTCTGAAATGTTCTTATCCATATACAAAATAATAAGAGGCATAGATAGAAATAATCTTTTCCACGTGGTAGGGATATCAAAAACAAGAGGGCATAGGTTTATGGTGGAAGGTAGTAGTTTAGTTCAGTTTAGTTTCGTTTAGAGATAATAGTGCGGAAACAGGCCCTTTGGCCCACCGAGCCCGCCCTGACCACCGATCCCCGTGCACTAAAGCTACCCTGCACACTAGGGACAACTTACAATTATACCAAGCCAGTTAACCTCCAAACCTGTACGTCTTTGGAGTGTGGGAGGAAACCCACGTGGCCACGGGGAGAACGTACAGACTCCATACAGCCAGCACCCGTAGTTTGGAGTCAAACCCAGGTCTCGGGCGCTGTAAGGCAGCAACTTGACCTCTGTGCCACTGTGCCGCCCCATGTCAAAGTGGATCTGCGGAGAAAGATATTTTTCACAAAGACATCTAGAGTGCGCTGCCAGAGGAGTTGGTGGAGTTTATTGCAAACACTACGTGTATGGGACAATTAGACAGGCACTGGAATAGGCATGGCACAGAAGGGTATGTACCTAATGCAGGCAAATGGGATTAGTGTGGATGGTGAAACTGTGTGGCATGGGCATTGTAAACTTAAGGCCCTCTTTCTGTGCTGTTAAACTCCATGACTCCATTTTGTCCAATTGATTACTTTTTATGTGGCTACCAATCTATTGGCATCAAGGACTAAGGAGACATCTGCCAGGAATAGGTTCGCTCATTCTTTGGATAGAAAACACTCTTCTTGGCCAATTTCTAAACAGATCTTGAAGCATGATGAATTTTCACAGTCTCAACCACTCTCTAGGTTGGCACAATTCCACCGCAAAAGGTTAGCGCTGCAAATTGGCAGTAAACATTCGATATATTTTGTATCTTGAGATGCAGAGCGGTTGGGAAGGACTGCAGCCTCCGTAAGTCATTCTAGACCTTGGCCAGAAGGTCTGATCTCTTCCATGGCGACAAACGGTTTTGCTTGCTTTCTTTAAAGAATTGAGTTTACTGAGATGCTATCAATTGCATTTCTCATGATAGAAAGCAAGGAAATACATAAATATTCTACCATCAGTGATCTAGAGCCATGCATCTGGTTATAGATTCACAATTAACACTCCTTGGAGACTTGGACGCCATGCATTTCAGGGGTTCCCAACATCTTTGGTCCCGTTTACCCTTGGCAACTTTAAAAGCAATATTATTTCACTTATTTATGAACAACTAATGATGAACAGATACCGGTATACCAGAACCAAACGCAGTCAGTCAATGAGAAAAAATATGTACCAATCCAGAATCAACAAATTTACCCCCTGGGTAGGCGAAAAGTACCCCCAGGGGGTAAATTCACCCCAGGTTGGGAACGCTTGATGTAATTGAACCCTTGACTATATTGTTCCAAATATGATTGGTCTGAGAGTGTGGTGATTTTCACGATATTTTTTTGTCTAGTGATTCGGACCATGAACGGAACCACTTGTGCCACCCTATGCTCTTTAACTCCATCACTTTTGTTCCCCCACCCCTACCCCAACTACCATCACCTCCACTCCCCCAACCACTCTCGCCAGGTTCCGAACTAATGCCCAAAGCCCTTTCCACCAGGATCGTGGGTGGCATCTGGTGGTTCTTCACCCTGATCATCATCTCGTCGTACACCGCAAACCTGGCGGCCTTCCTCACGGTCGAACGCATGGAGTCTCCCATCGATTCAGCCGATGACTTGGCCAAGCAGACCAAGATAGAGTACGGGGCAGTAACTGATGGGGCCACCGTGTCTTTCTTCAAGGTACGTCTCTGCCGCCCGCGCACGCCGTTACTTGAATCCCATCTCTTCATCGCCGTCAAAGAAAAGTTAAAAGCAAGGTAGGTTAGAGAGACACAAAGCTGTGAATCTGTGAAATTTGTTGCCACAGAAGGCTGTGGAGGCCAGGTCAATGGATATTTTTACGGCAGAGATTAGTACTGGTGTCAGGGGTTAAGGGGAGAAGGCAGCCATGATTTAACGACAGAGTAGACTTGAATGGCCTGATTCAACCCCTAGAACTTGCGAACTTGTGAAAGCACGGAGTAACAAAGCCCGGTTGAGTTACTGCCTTACAGCGCCAGAGAACCGGGTTCACTCCTGATTGAGGGTGCTGCCTGTACAGAGTTTGTGCGTTCTCCCCGTGACCACGTGGGTTTTCTCCTGGATCTCCGGTTTCCTCCCACACTCCAAAGATGTACAGTATGTTTGAAGGCTGATTGGCTTGGTATAATTGTAATTTTTCCTTAGTGTGTGTAGGATAGCGTTAGTGTGCAGGCTTGCTGGTCAGAGCGGTCTCGGCGGGCCGAAGGGCTTGTTTCCACACTGTATCTCGAAACTGAACAAAATTAAACTCAGCAGGTCAGGCTGAATCTCAGGAGAAATAGGATGAGTGACTTTTGGGGTCAGGATCCTTCTTCAGACTAAAAGTAAGGGGTTTGGTGAAGAGCTTGAGGCAAGAAAAGCTCAGTGCCAGCTACAAATGATCCTGGATAGCAGTAACAGGATCAGTCCGAGTCAGCATGGATTTTCAAGGGGAAATCATGCTTGACTAATCTTCTAGAATTTTTTGAGGATGTAACTTTGAAAATGGACAAGGGAGAGCCAGTGGATGTAGTGTACCTGGATTCTCAGAAAGCATTTGATAAGGTCCCACATAGGAGATTAGCGGGCAAAATTATGGCACATGGTATTGGGGGTAGAGTGCTGACATGGATAGAAAATTGGTTGGCAGACAGGAAACAAAGAGTAGGGATTAACAGGTCCCTTTCAGAATGGCAGGCAGTAAATAGTGGTGTACCGCAAGGCTCGGTGCTGGGATCGCAGCTATTTACAATATACATCAATGATTTAGATGAAGGGATTCAAAGTAACATTAGCAAATTTGCAGATAACACAAAGCTGGGTGGCAGTGTGAACTGTGAGGAGGATGCTATGAGAATGCAGGGTGAGCTGGACAGGTTGGGTGAGTGGGCAGATGCATGGCAGATGCAGTTTAATGTGGATAAATGTGAGGTTATCCACTTTGGTAGCAAAAACAGGAAGGCAGATTATTATCTAAATGGTGCCAAGTTGGGAAAAGAGGAAGTACAATGGGATCTGGGGTCCTTGATCATCAACCAATAAGCATGTAGGTACAGCAGGCAGTAAAGAAAGCGAATGGCATGTTGGCCTTCATAACAAGAGGAGTTGAGTATAGGAGCAAAGAGGTCCTTCTGCAGTTGTACAGGGCCCTAGTGAGACCACAGCTGGAGTATTGTGTGCAGTTTTGGTCTCCAGATTTGAGGAAGGACATTCTTGCTATTGAGGGAGTGCAGCGGAGGTTCACAAGGTTAATTCCCGGGATAGCGGGACTGTCATATGCTGAGAGAATGGAGCGGCTGGGCTTGTATACTCTGGAATTTAGAAGGATGAGAAGGGATCTTATTGAATCATATACGATTATTAAGGGTTTGGACATGCTAGAGGCTAGAGACATGTTCCCGATGTTGAGGGAGTCCAGAACCAGGGGCCACAGTTTAAGAATAAGGAGTGAGCCATTTAGAACATAGATGAGGAAACACTTTTTCACACAGAGAGTGGTGAGTCTGTGGAATTCTCTGCCTCAGAGGGCGGTGGAGGCTGGTTCTCTGGATACTTTCAAGAGAGAGCTAGATAGGGCTCTTGAAGATAGCAATGCCAGGGGATATGGGGAGAAGGCAGGAACGGGGCACTGATTGTGGATGATCAGCCATGATCACTTTGAATGGCAGTGCTGTCTCGAAGGGCCGAATGGCCTACTCCTGCACCTATTGTCTATTGACCTCAGGCCTGGCAGGTCCCATTGTTGGCTAGGCAAGGTGTGGTCTCAATAGAAATAAAGTGTAGTCTGTGGAACTGGTCGACTAAGGAGGAGGGGGGGGGGGGGGCAGGGTACGGGAATATGAGATGAAATTACTCAATGTCCGCTGGGTAGTAAGTTACCCAAGGTTAGAGAGACATATCTGTGTGCTATGTTTTTATATTGTCAAAGTGACATTGATGAATAACATTGAGTAAGCTTCGGATTGTGAATCAGCATCGAACTGCAACAATGGGATAATGATTAAGATTTCTGATATATCCAAACATAGTTATGGTTCTGTGACTCATGGTTTCATACGGTGGTTTTTAATCACTTGGTGAGTTATACTTTATTTCTTTAATGAAATGCAAGGAAAGAAAAAATTAAGGCACCTTCCATGGTTTGAATTCTATTTTGGAACGATCATTTCTAAATATGATATACACTCCAAAAACAGTAAGCAGAAATTACAGTGTGCGGAGACAATTGGCTTCTGATCGAAGTTCGCAGAGAGCTGTAGCGCTGTAATGTTAATATTATAGCCAACGAGCTGGTCACGAGTAGGGCATGGAGTCACGGTGGTGCAGCGGTTGAGTTGCTGTCTTACAGCGCCAGAGACCTGGATTCAATCCTGACTACGTGTGCTGTCTGTACGGAGTTTGTACGTTCTCCCTGCGACCACGTGGATTTTCCCCGGGATCTCTGGTTTCCTCCCACACTCCATAAACATGCAGATTTGTAGGTTAATTGGCTTGGTATTATTGGTATATTGTTGCTAGTGTGTGTAGGATAATGTAAAGGGACTTTTCCACTTGGCCGTCATTTGCACGTCACGCAGATGGCTCGCAAAGATTTTGTACATCACAAAATCCTGGGATGCTGCGCTCGACTGCACGTCACTGCCTATGTCACCACGCACCATGCGCGGGTAACTCGCTCCATGCGTGCATCACGTGCGTGTCACAATGTGCGCGTCATGCGCCGTGACTCGTAAATTATGTCACGTAGATTACGCGCAAATGACGGCCGAGTGGGACAGGCCCTTAAGTCTGCGGGGATCGCTGGTTGATGCGGCCTCGGTGGGACGAAGGGCCTGTTTTCGCACTGTATCTCTGGACTAAACTAAACTAAACATGTGGGTCCTTGCTACCAAAGGAAGAGTACCTGCTTCTTTTCGCCATCAATTGCTAAAGTAGAAGTCTGCCATCTTCTATCAAATCTCACTTGGCAAATTGGGAAAATGCACAGCAGATTTTTTTAAATCCATATGATTTGGGCGACTGGTCGGCAACTACATTGCTGTACGTCTGAGCTAGTTAGTGGGATGCTTGGATCTCAGGGATACACGGCCGGTGAATGACAAGTACCTTTAGAAAGGAGATGAGGAGGATTCTCTTTAGTCAGAGGGTGGTGAATCTGTGGAATTCATTGCCACAGACGGCTGTGGAAGCCATCAATTGATATTTTTAAGGTGGTAAATTCTAAGTGATAGATTCTTGACTAGTACGGGTGTTAGGGGTTTATGGGGAGAAGGCAGAAGAATGGAGTAGACTCGATGTGCCGAACAGAGATGAGAAAACACTTTTTCACACAAAGAGTTGTGAGCCTGTGGAATTCTCTGCTTCAGAGGGCGGTGGAGGCCGGTTCTCTGGATACTTTCAAGAGAGAGCTAAATAGGGTTCTTAAAGATAGCGGTGTCAAGGGATATGGGGAGAAGGCAGGAACGGGGTACTGATTGTGGATGATCAGCCATGATCACATTGAATGGCTGTACTGGCTTGAAGGGCCGAATGGCCTACTCCTGCACCTATTGTCTATTGTCTATTGACCTCAGGCAGAGTAGACTCGATGTGCCGAATCGCTTAATTCTGCACATAGAACTTCTAACCATGAAATGAGGTCCCAGGATTAGACTAGACATTCTGTATTGTAACTAACATATACCTTCATATATCAGGTCGGGTCGGGGGGAGTTACCTCGATCACGGGTACCATGTAATCCCGTGCTACCTGCTCTATGGTCGGATGGTCGGCGACTAAACCGTCTCCCCCACTTGGTTTGCCAGGTGAGGAGGGGGCTGTTGACCCTCAGCAGGACCAAAAACAAGACGTGTTAAAGGACAAATGAGCTCCTAGCAAGCCAACGGCCATCCACACTTCAGTAAAAGTTGCGATCACTGTCCCACCACTGGCCACATCTTCCCATCTCCTCCCCTTTCGGCTTTCCACATAGACCGCTCCCACCATAACTCCCTGGTCAATTCGTCAATTCGTTAATTCATCCCTTCCCACTCAAACCACCCCCTCTCCGGGCACTATCCCTTGCAACCGCAGGCAATGCTACACTTGTCGCTTTACCTCCCCCCTTGACTCCAATCAAGGACCCAAGCAGTCTTTCCAGATATGACAGAGGTTCACCTGCACCTCCTCCAACCTCATCTATTGCATCCGCTGCTCTACATATCAGCTGTTCTACATCGGTGAGACCAAGTGTAGGCTTGGCGATCGCTTCGCCAAACATCACCGCTCGGTTCACAATAACCAACCCGGTGGCTCAGCACTTCAACTCCCTCTCCCATTCCGAATCCGACCTTTCTGTGCTGGGCCTCCTCCATGGCCAGAGTGAGGCCCACCGTAAATTGGAGGAGCAGCACCTCATATTTCACTTGGGTAGTTTACATCCCAGCGGTATGAATATTGTCTTCTCCAATTTCAGGAAGTCCCTGCCTTCTCCTTCTTTCCCCTCCCCTTCCCAGCTCTCCCTCAACCCACTGTCTCCACTTCCATTCTTCTTCCCGTCCCCCCCCCCACCCTTACATCAGTCTGAAGAAGGGTCTCGACCCGAAACGTCGCATATTTCCTTCGCTCCATGGATGCTGCCTCACCCGCTGAGTTTCTCCAGCATTTTTGTCTACCTTTGATTTTCCAGCATCTGCAGTTCCTTCTTAAACTCAGTGGAAGTTGCGATCACTATCGTACATATCGTAAGGCACCGTCCCCGTTGATGTTTTCAACGATGATGATGATGATGATATATATGGGCAACAGGCTGATCTTTCTGGTCTGAAGAAAGAGATGGCACTGTTTTCAGCAGTGGACGGGCATAGGTTCATAAATCACAGGAGTATATTAGAGCTAGGTTGAAAACCAGGAACAGATGAAGAGTAATACAGGGAATAAGGATATTGAAACCTCTGATTGAAATCATCGTACTCGGCTCTTCATTTCCCCAAAGTACCCATCTTCAAACAGAAACATTCATTCTCAAACCAATACCACAGGACAATTATGAACAAGGACAAATAAGTATCTGCACATTCCTGATTGCTTTTACTAAAGAGTACACTTTACCATCATTTCTGCAGAGAAACATCAACTTGATGAGCCTCCAGCTCCACAACTGGTACGAGAATGCATACATTTTGTATATCAATGTAATTACACAGTGATATTTTTAATTACGGCCTTTAATTGGGTTCCAAGAAAATGCCAATAGATCAATCAACTTGTTTCACCACTAAATTTGTTTCCCCTCCAACTCTGTTTTAAATGAATCGATCAACATTAACTAGTCTTCGTTGCATATTTACTTTTTGGCCTTCCTTCAGCCTTAATTTGGTCAGCTTGACTCTGACGTTTTGATGTCCTTTGAGTGCTGCACAGAAATGTTAATAAATATTGGAAATTGGATAGTGTAATTCAGAAGTCAATTGACTTGTCTCTCTAATGCTTCCAGTCTCTTCAGTTCAGTCTTTTAAAGCCTAACCTTTTTACGTGAAGAAATTATCTCAGTCTGTCCTTGTAATTTGATCTCCCAGTTGCCAAACACTTTAGCTCCCCTGCCCATTCCCACACTGGCCTTTCTGTCCTGGGCCTCCTCCACTGTCAGAGTGAACAGGGGCGGAAATCCCAGGGGGGGACGGGAGGAGTGTGTCCCCTCCATGTGTTCAGAGGTGGGGACAGTTCCCCCCCCCGATTACAAGCTTTGTAAGGTATTGTGGCCTGTCCTATATTATGTTGTCCAGCATGATGTCCAGTGTGTGTTTTAAATCTGTGGTACAAACCCGCACTAGTTGACTCATTCTAACGGTAACGGCCCGGTAGTAGAAGCATCCACATCGCGGGGCTGGAAACTGAAAGAATCCTGAATTAATTACCATCCACAGGGCCCACGGCTGAAGCCACCGAAGCCACGCCTGTGTGTGTGAGTGTGCGCATGCATGCGCGGCCGCCATGAAGTTGTGTCCCTCCCCGGTCCCCCCCATGTTTTGATAGCGATTTCCGTGCCTGACTGAGTGAGGCCCAGCACAAATTGGAGGAACAGCACCTCATATTTCTCTTGGGCAGCTTACACCCCAGCGGCACGAATATTGATTTCACTAACTTCAAGTAACCCTTGCATCCCCTCTCTCTCTGTCCCTCCCCCACATTAGTTGTTGTAACTCGTTATCACCTCTACCCCACAGCTAACAATGGACCATGGTGGGTTCCACTTTCTGTCGATCATCGTTACTTGTTTGCATATCTTTCATTAATTTGTTCTAAATTTCTCTATATCACCGTCTATATCTCTTGTTTCCCTTTCCCCTGACTCTCAAGGGCTTGTCCCACTTGGCGATTTTTTCGGCGACTGCCGGCATCATTGACTGACGTATCAGGTCACTGAAAAATTTGCAGCGTGACGCAGCGGGATAACGTATGACGCGTGGAGTCACAACATTTGTTTTGTCGCCGCTGGATTTTGAAATGTTCAAAATCTTTTGGCGACACTGATATGTCGCCGAAAAAAATCGGCAAGTGGGACAGGCCCCTCAGTCTGAAGAAGAGTCTCGGCCCGAAATGTCACATATTCCTTTCCTCCAGAGAGATGCAGCTTGACCCGTTGAGTTACTCTTACTCCAGCTTTTTGTGTCTGCTTGTAATTTCACATTCTGAAATGAATGTTCCGAACCCCCCCTCCCCCCCCCCCCCTCCATCTACACTAGTCCCCCAATAAATTAACAGTTCCTTTTGCACCATCCTGTATCAAGGATTATGGGGAGAAAGCAGGAGAATGGCATTAGGAGGATAAGTGACTTAAGTTCAAGTTCAAGTTCAAGTGAGTTTATTGTCATGTGTCCCTGTATAGGACAATGAAATTCTTGCTTTGCTTAAGCACACAGAAAATAGTAGGCATTTACTACAAAACAGATAAATGTGTCCATATACCATGATATAAATATATACACACATGAATAAATAAACTGGTAGTGCAAATAACAGAAAGTGGTTGCTAATAATCAGAGTTTTGTCCGAGCCAGGTTTAATAGCCTGATGGCTGAGGGGAAGTAGCTATTCCTGAACCTGGTTGTTGCAGTCTTCAGGCTCCTGTACCTTCTACCTGAAGGTAGCAGGGAGATGAGTGTGTGGCCAGGATGGTGTGGGTCTTTGATGATACTGCCAGCCTTTTTGAGGCAGCGACTGCGATAAATCCCCTCGATGGAAGGAAGGTCAGAGCCGATCATGGACTGGGCAGTGTTTACTACTTTTTGTAGTCTTTTCCTCTCCAGGGCGCTCAAATTGCCGAACCAAGCCACGATGCAACCGGTCAGCATGCTCTAGACTGTGCACCTGTAGAAGTTAGAGAGAGTCTTCCTTGACAAACCGACTCTCCGACTTACTGTCCTGTTCCACTTCTGGCAGCACAAAGCCTGTTCACCATCTACAAGCACGAATCGCTGTGCTGTATCCACAATGGATATTTTTAAGGTGGAGGTTGTTAGGCATCTTATTGATCAGTAAGGGGTTATGGCGAGAAGGCAGGAGAATGGGGTTGAGAGGGAAATATAGATCAGTCATGATTGAATGGCGGAGTAGAATTGATGGGTCGAATGGCCTAATTCTGCTCCTATTACCTATGACCATCATCTCCTATCCCGTCATTATGGATTGTTTAAATCCCATGCTCAGCATCACTCTCTTTGACGTTTTGAATGAATGAATAGTCTGTGGAATTCTCTACCTCAGAGGGCGGTGGAGGCAGGTCCTCTGGATACTTTCAAGAGAGAGCTAGATAGGGCTGTTAAAGATAACGGAGTCAGGGATATGGGGAGAAGGCAGGAATGAGGTACTGATTGGGGATGATCAGCCATGATTACATTGAATGGCGGTGCTGGCTCGAAGGGTCGAATGGGCTACTCCTGCACCTATTGTCTATTGTCTATTGAATAAGTTTCACCTCTTCATTCCACCTTCCACCTCTTCTTATATTCCACCTCTTTGTTCTGTAAGTTCCTTGTTAAAATACTTTGCTAAACCTTTGCTTGATATCACCTTTGGCTTGGTATCCCTTTGCTAATTCACTCAGGGATAAAGAGACATATGCATAGAGTGATACAGCATGGAAAAATGCCCTTTGGCCCAACTTGCCCATGCCGACCAACGTGCCCCATCTACAATAGTGTCACCTGCCTGCGTTTGACCCATATCCCTCTAAACCTGTCCTATCCATGTACCTGGCTCAATGTTTCTTGAATGTTGCGATAATACCTGCCTCAACTACCTCCTCTGGCAGCTCGTTCCATACACCCACCACACTTTCCCCCTTCACTTTAGACCTATGTCCTCTGGTTCTCGATTCCCCTACTCTGGGCAAGAGACTGTGTGCATTTTCCTCTCACAATCTTGTACACCTCTAAGATCACTCCACCTCCTTCTGCACTCCAAGGAATGGAACTTGCTCAACCCCCCCCCCCCCCCCCTCTCCTCCTCCTCAGCTCAGGCCCTTGAGTCTTGACAATGTCCTCGTTAATCTTTACTCCACCCTTTCCAGCTTGACAACACCGTTCTGATAACACGGTGACCAAAACTGAACACAATGCTTCAAATGTGACCTCAACAATGTCATGTACAATTGTCACACGACTTGTGTTAAGTTCCTCTTGCACTTTGCTCAAGATTCCTGCATCTGCAGTTCCTTGTGTCTTCAAAGCATAAACACATCTGAGTTTCAGAAATGTCCTGAGGCATAATATGTAAAACAAATTACTTTGATGCAATTGCTGTTGTTATTCAACTAAAACATCGCACTCACTGTGTACAATCTTGTCGCTGAGTGGCTCCATTTGTGTCATAAGAGTTGCTATGAATTCAAATTCACTCCTGGTTCCTGTTCATTCCATTGGCTATGAATATCAAACCAGATGTTGCCAGGACTAGAGGGTGTGAGCTATAGGGAGAGGTTGAGTAGGCTGGGACTCTATTCCTTGCAGCGCAGGAGGATGAGGGATGATCTTATAGAGGCATATAAAATCACGAGAGGAATAGATCAGGTAGATGCACAGAGTCTCTTGCCCAGAGCATGGGAATCGAAAAATAGACCAGAGGACATAGGTTTAAAGTGAAGGGGAAAAGATTTAATAGGAATCTGAGAGGTAACTTTTTCACACAAAGGGTGGTGGGTGTATGGAACAAGCTGCCAGAGGAGGTAGTTGAGGCTGGGACTATCCCAACGTTTAAGAAACAATTAGACAGGTACATGAATAGGACATGTTTGGAGGGATATGGACCAAGTGCAGGCAGGTGGGACGTGTAGATGGGAATTATTGGCCGTTGTGGGCAAGTTGGGCCAAAGGGCTTGTTTCCACACCACATCACTCTATGACTATGACTCTAACAAAACCAGAAACACATAGGCAAATGAATAATGACATTCGGCTGAAGACTTTCTGGTTTACATAATTGATCCATGTCATAGCGTCATAGAGCCATACAGCGTGGGAACAGGCGGCACAGTGGCGCAGAGGTAGAGTTGTTGCCTTACAGAGCCAGAGACCCGGGTTCGATCCTGACTACAGGTGCTGTCCATACGGAGTTTGTACATTCTCCCCGTGGGTTTTCTCCGGGATCTTCGGTTTCCTCCCACACTCCAAAGACGTGCAGGTTTGTAGGTTAATTGGCTTGGTGTAAATGTAAAAATTGTCCCCTGTGTGTGTAGGTTAGTGTTAGTGTGCGGGGTGATCGCTAGTCGGTGCGGACTCGGAGGGGCCGAAGGGCCTGTTTCTGCGCTGTATCTCTAATCTAATCTAAACGAAACTAAGAGGGCAGAACTGAAAGGTCAGAGGGAGAACGTTATACGAAGATGTGCAGGGCAAATATTTTTCACACGGTGAGGGAGGAGACTGGATTATGTTGCCTGTGCTTGTGATGGAAATAGATGCAATTATGATATTTATAGACAATAGGTGCAGGAGTAGGCCACTCGGCCCTTCGAGCCAGCACAACCAATCAATGTGATCATGGCTGATCATTCACAATCAGTACCCTGTTCCAGCCTTCTCCCCATACCCTAACTCCGCTATCTTTAAGAGCACTATCTATCTATTTAAAAAAAAAAAGAAATGTTTATTAGAAGTAGTGTACATTACAGCGATATAAGCCAAAAATAACATAATACATTTACTGTACCACTTCATATTTTAAACTTTAAAAAAGAAGACAAATTTAAAATCCTCTATTTAAGAGGATTTTAGACAGACACATGAATGGAAGTATATGGAGAAGCAGACGGGTTTAAGTTTAAATAAGCAACATGCTCGGCACAGACTTTGTCCACCAAAATGCCTATTGAGGGTTGTGCTATTCCGGGTTCTTTGTATCTCTGCTAACCATATTAGGGGAGGCATGGTAGCCCAGCAGTAGAGTTGCTGCCTTATGGTGCCCCAGACCTGGATTAGATCCTGACCGTGTGTACTGTCTGTACGGAGTTCATACATTGCAGACCACTGTGGCACGGCGGCGCAGCGATAGAGTCGCTGCCTTACAGCGCCAGAAACCCGGGTTGGATCCTGACCACGGGTGTTGTCTGTATGGAGTTTGTCCGTTCTCCCCGTGACCTGCGTGGGTTTTCTCCAGGTGCTCTGGTTTCTTCCCACATTCCAAAGACCTGCAAGTTGTACGTTAATTGGTCTCTGTAAATGGCGTCTCGTGTCTAGGATAGTGTTAGTGCGCAGGGATCACTGGTCGGTGCGGACTCGGTGGGCCATGCTGTATCTCTAAACGAAACAAACTAAACTAAACCCTATCACTGCTCCATCCAAATCTGAGGAAAGACATCCTTGCCATAGAGGGAGTGCAGAGAAGGTTCACCAGACTGATTCCTGGGATGTCAGGACTTTCATATGAAGAAAGACTGGATAGACTCGGCTTGTACTCGCTAGAATATAGAAGATTAAGGGGGGATCTTATAGAAACTTACAAAATTCTTATGGGGTTAGACAGGCTAGATGCAGGAAGATTGTTCCCGATGTTGGGGAAGTCCAGAACTAGGGTCACAGTTTAAGGATAAGGGGGAAGCCTTTTAGGACCGAGATGGGAAAAACATTTTTTTTCACACACAGAAAGTGGTGAATGTGTGGAATTCTCTGCCACAGAAGGTAGTTGAGGCCACAGTTCATTGTCTATATTTAAGAGGGAGTTAGATGTGGCCCTTGTGGCTAAAGGGATCATGGGGTATGGAGAGAAGGCAGGTACAGGATACTAGTTGGATGATCAGCCATGATCATATTGAATGGCGGTGCAGGCTCGAAGGGCCGAATGGCCTACTCCTGCACTTATTTTCTATGTATCCTGATTGAATGAGCCGTACAAGCCTTCGGGTGCTTGGGGTGGGTCAGGCAACATCTCTGAGGAACAAGAATAGGTGACTTGTCAGGTGTGAAGAGAGATCCCAACCTGAAATGTCGTCTATCAATGTTCCCCAGTTACTCCAACACTTTGTGGTTTTTGACAATGAACAACTCACAGCCTCTCACATCATGCCTTTTTGTGACAGTTTAAAAGACATTTGGGCAGATACATGGATTCCCGGTGTGGGCAAGTTGGGCCGAGGGGCCTGTTTCCACGCTGTATCACTCTACGATAGGACAGATTTAGAGGGATATGGGCCAAACACAGGCAGGTGGGACTAGTGTAGATAGAGCATCTTGGCCAGTGTGGGCAAGGTGGGCTGAACGGCCTGTTTCCTGACTCTCTGATTCTAACTTTTGTTACTGAATGTTGCAAACACTACTTCTGCAATTGGTTGCCATTAAATCTATTTTTGTTGAGAAACTCTATTTTTGTCGCATATTCCAACCAGTAAATACCGCATCTGTTTGGACAATGATAAACTTTGCATCTGTCACTTTGTTCCATAAAACTACTTCTGCGGCAGACTAGGGGCTGTTATTAGTTCTAATCTTCCTCCTGCAAACACCAGCTGTTGTCACATTGTATTAGGCAATAAAAACTGTTGCTCGCTTGCCTTTATGAAGGTGCTCTCCTCTGCTAAACAAACATATTTATCATACATATCTGTCCCTGACTCCTCATAGATCTAAAGATAAGCCTTTCTTAAGATGAAGAAAATTCGCTTGGACTGAATATAAAACTGTAACCCAAAATGGGGTGATATTATGCAGTTATCTGGTCAAGATTTAATTTCCTTTGTGAAAAGCAATGATGGATCTGATTTTATAGGAACGAGGGAATGCAGATGCTGGTTTACAAAATAGACACAGATGCTCCAGCACAACTTGCCCACACCGGCCAACATGTCCCAGCGACACTAGTCCCACCTGCCCGCGTTTGGTCCATATCCCTCCAAACCTGTCCTATCCATTTACCTGTATAAATGTTTCTTAAATGTTGGGATAGTCCCAGCCTCAACTACCTCCTCTGGCAGCTTGTTCCATACACACCCACCACCCTTTGTGTGAAAAAGTTACCCCTCAGATTCCTATTAAATCTTTTCTCCTTCACCTTAATCCTATGACCTCTGGTCTCCAATCGCTCTACTCTGGGCAAGAGACTCTGTGCATCTACCCAACTTATTCCTCTCGTGTTTTTATTCACCTCTATGAGATCACCCCTCAAGGGCCGGTCCCACCAGCATGCGCCTGCATGCGGCAAGCGCGACCTAACGTGGTCGCTTGAGCCGTACGGCATGCGGCAAGCGCGACCAAACCAGAAGCGGGAGCTGCGCGGAGGTGGCTGCGGGCCGGCAGGCCGTTGCCGCGTGGAATTTTTGAACACGGTCAATTATTCGGAGCCCCGCGCGATGTCGGGACCAGCTCCGCACAACTCCATACGGCTCCGGCGATCGAAGTGGGACCAGCCCCGCGAGGCCGTACGGATCAAGCGACCACGTTAGGTTGCGCTTGTCGCATGCAGGCGCATGCTGGTGGGAAAGGCCCTTTAGGTCGCGCTTGCCGCATGCAGGTTGCATGCTCGTGGGACAGGCCCTTTATCCTTCTGTGCTCCATGGAACAGAGTTCCAGCCTACTCAAATTCTCCCTATAGCTCACACCCTCTAGTCCTGGCCACATCCTCGCAAGTGCTGGAGCAACAGCGGGTAATGTAACATTCAATGATTCAATTATATTTTATTGTCACATGTACCGCAGCACGGTGGCGCAGAAGTGTAGAGCTACTGCCTCACGGTGTCGGAGACCCGGGTTCGATCCCGACTACGGGCGCTGTCTGTACGGAGTTTGTACGTTCTCCCCGTGACCTGCGTGGGTTTTCTCCGAGTTCTTCGGTTTCCTCCCACATTTCAAAGACATACAGGTTTGTAGGTTAATTGGCTTGGTATAAATGTAACTTGTCCCTGATGTGTGTAGGGTAGTGTTAATGTGCGGGGATCACTGGTCGGCGCGGACTCGGCGGGCCAAAGGGGCCTGCTTCTGCACTGCATCTCTAAACTAAAACGAGGTGCAGTAAAACGCTTTGTCTTGCACACAGCCCGGTAAAGTCATACAGCAGACCTCACCGAGGCAGCACACAAATGTCGCCATGTTTCTGGCGCTGACAAAGTTACAAAGGTTCACCGAACGGTCCTGTTTTCTGCTTGGCGACGAATGTGGCAGCAGGCGGCCCCCGTCGCTGGGATCCCCTTTGTTCTCGACGGCCCCCAACCGGGCTGCTTTTTGACGGCCCAACCATGCTCTTGACGATCCACCTCTGGAGAACATGCAGCGGTGACACTTTGGGCCGTGGCCAGAGAAACATAGAAACATAGGTGCAGGAGTAGGCCATTCGGCCCTTCGAGACAGCACCGCCATTCAATATGATCATTTTATAGGAATTCATGACCCTTCTTCATACTGGCAGTGGTTGAATGGAGGGGGGGGGGGGAGGAGAAACCTGGAATAGAGAGGGGGCAGGGCAAAGACTGACAAGAGATAGGTGGATACAGGTAGAAGGGAGGTTTTGTTTAGGCAGGTGGTTGGACAAAGGCCAGAGCTGCAACGAATATAGGTGTGAGATAAGGAGAGATGGGTTCAGTTTAGTTTATTGTCACGTGTAACGAGGTACAGTGAAAAGCTTTTGTTGCGTGCTAACCAGTCAGCAGAAAGACAATACATGATTACAATCGAGCCATTTACAGTGTTGTGAATTGTGAAACCAGAGGAAGGAATGTGGGTGGAAGGGGAGGGGGAGGAGAGAAATGGGTTCAAGTCCAGGTCAAGTCAAGGCAAGTCAAGTCACATTTATTTATATAGCACATTTAAAAAACAACTCTCGTTGGCCAAAGTGCTTTACATTTGTTATAAGAATAGTATAAACAAACAAACTACATAGATATATACATATAACCCTCGCTCAGTGGACGTCAGGAAAGGCTTGGGAGTATAGATACGTTTTTAGTCTTGACTTAAAGGAGTCGATGGAGGGAGCAGTTCTGATGGGAAGGGGGATGCTGTTCCACAGTCTAGGGGCTGCAACCGCAAAGGCACGGTCGCCCCTAAGCTTATGCCTAGACCGCGGGATATTCAGCAGCTCCAAGTTGGCCGATCTGAGGGACCTGGAGGTGGAGTGGTGGGTGAGAAGACTTTTAATGTAGGAGGGGGCAAGCCCATTGAGGGCTTTGTAGACATAGAGGGTCTTGAAGTTTATACGGAACCGCACAGGGAGCCAGTGGAGGGAGGCCAGGATCGGGGTCATGTGGTCCCTCTTTCGGGTGCCCGTCAGGAGTCTCGCTGCGGCGTTTTGGACCAGTTGCAGGCGGGACAGGGAAGATTGGCTGATGCCAGTGTAAAGAAAGTTGCAGTAATCTAGGCGGGAGGAGATAAATGTGTGGATGATCTTTTCGAGGTCATCAAAGTGGAGGAATTGTTTTATTTTAGCTATTGTCCGAAGCTGAAAGAAGCTAGCTTTTACCACATAAGTGCTCGCCCAAACTACGCTCGGTCTCGCCGATGTACAGGAGGCCTTATCAGGAACACCGGATG
The DNA here is from genome assembly GCF_010909765.2 of Amblyraja radiata. NCBI lineage: Eukaryota > Metazoa > Chordata > Chondrichthyes > Rajiformes > Rajidae > Amblyraja > Amblyraja radiata. The sequence goes on from NC_045960.1 coordinate 104,065,930, forward strand.
CAGTAGATGAGATGCTCATGTACATCTGATTTTATGGTTGGAACGGCCTAGAGTCATTTGCTGGGTTAACTTCTGGGTGAAGGGTCAGACAATAGACAATAGACAATAGGTGCAGGAGTAGGCCATTCGGCCCTTCGAGCCAGCACCGCCATTCAATGTGATCATGGCTGATCATCCCCAATCAGTACCCCGTTCCTGCCTTCTCCCCATATCCCCTGACTCCGCTATTTTTAAGAGCCCTATCTAGCTCTCTCTTGAAAGCATCCAGAGAACCTGCCTCCACTGCGAATTCCACAGACTCACCACTCTCTGTGAGAAAAAGTGTTTCCTCGTCTCCATTCTAAATGGCTTACTCCTTATTCTTAAACTGTGGCCCCTGGTTCTGGACTCCCCCAACATCAGGAACATGTTTCCTGCCTCTAGCGTGTCCAAACCCTTAACAATCTTATATGTTTCAATGAGATCCCCTTTCATCCTTCTAAACTCCAGAGGGTACAAGCCCAGCCGCTCCATTCTCTCAGCATATGACAGTCCCGCCATCCCGGGAATTAACCTTGTAAACAAACCTACGCTGCACTCCCTCAATAGCACGAATGTCCTTCCTCAAATTAGGATGCAATCATGTTATGTAGCATATGATGCAATACCTGTATAGTACATGCTGGAGGCTGGCTCACAATTGATACTCAAGAGGCATTTAGATTGGCACATGGACATGCAGGGAATGGTGGGATATAGATCGTACACAGGTATAAAAGATTAGTTCATAAATGACAGGAATAGAATTGCGCCATTCGGCCCATCAAGCCCACCCTGCCATTCAACCATGGCTGATCTATCTTTTCCTCAGTCCCATTCTCCTGCCTTCTCCCCATAACCCTTGACAACCGTACTAATCAAGAATCTGTCGATCTCTGCCTTACAAATATCCATTGACTTGGCCTCCACAGCCTTCTATGGCGATGAGTTCCACAGATTCACCACCCCTCTGACTGAAGAAATTCCACCTCAACTCCTTCCTAAAGGAAGGTCCTTTTATTCTGAGGCTGTGACCTCTGGTCCTAGAATCTCCCACACCATCCTGGCCACACACTCATCTCCCCGCTACCTTCAGGTAGAAGGTACAGGAGCCTGAAGACTGCAACGACCAGGTTCAGGAATAGCTACTTCCCCAAAGCCATCAGGCTATTAAACATGGCTCGGACAAAACTCTGAACATTAATAACCCATTACCTGTTATTTGCACTTTATCAGTTTATTTATTCATGTGTTTTGTAGTCAATGCCTACTATGTTCTGTGTGCTGAAGCAAAGCAAGAATTTCATTGTCCTATCAGGGACACATGACAATAAACTCACTTGAACTTGAACTTGAGTGGAAACATCCTCTCCACATTCACACTATCCAAGCCTATTAGGCCGGTTAGTGTTTGGCCAAAGAGCCTGTTCCTGTGCTGTATTTTTCTATATATTCTATGAGTTAGAATATATGCTCGATGAGCAAATTCGCCCAAAGTACGTGTTTTGATGGCTTAAGCAAAATTGAGTCCTATTGATGGTTTAAAAAAAAACTTAACTTAAATGTTGTACTTAATTGGAGTTCTGTTTATGGATGGCTGTAACGGAGTACCCTGTTGATGTCAAGTGAAAGCAATTACAGTGAATCCATACACATTATCTCCCAGAGCCACATTGAATATTTGGTACTTTGTTTATAAGAATTACTGGACATTTACTCATCTCCTTAGAAAATTGATCAGTAAACCAATTTATGCCATAACCCTTTTGTTCCGAAGCAGACTCGCATTTTTGACATTGGGTTTGAGATCAAGAATGTGACTTGGCTCCACTCTGAGAAATAATAATAGTGTCATTAATTAATGTTCAAGAAGGAACTGCAGATGCTGGAAAATCGAAGGTAGACAAAAATGCTGGAGAAACTTAGAATAAATGGGAGGTCATTTAAGACTGAGGTGAGAAAAAAACGTTTTCACCTCAGAGAGTTGTGAATTTATGGAATTCCCTGCCACAGAGGGCAGTGGAGGCCAAATCACTGGATGGATTTAAGAGAGAGTTAGATAGAGCTCTAGGGGCTAGTGGAGTCAAGGGATATGGGGAGAAGGCAGGCACGGGTTATTGATAGGGGATGATCAGCCATGATCACAATGAATGGCGGTGCTGGCTCGAAGGGCCGAATGGCCTCCTCCTGCACCTATTTTCTATTTTTCTAAGTTTCTAAACTCAGCGGGTGCGGCAGCATCTATGGAGCGAAGGAAATAGAATATTTCCTTCGCTCCATAGATGCTGTCGCACCCGCTGAGTTTCTCCAGCATTTTTGTCTCCGTGCCATTAATTAACATTGTTAAATATTGCAAGATCCTCAAAAATGATCTACAGAATGCTATTAGACGAGGGCTTGATTCGAATTATGGAAATTGCATGATTGAAAGTCGTTAACCATGGAACGAGAGGCGCAATTCATTTTCATGAATTTCTTCAATCTAAACTATTTTTAACCATTGTTTCACTGCAATAGACAGAGAGTGAGAGAGAGAGAGAAAGACATGGATGAAATGGTGCAAGGTTTCTTGAATAAACTGAGCATGGATGCAAACAGACACAGAATGCTGGAGTAACTCAGCGGGTCAGGCAGCATCACTGGAGAAAAGGAATGGGAGACCTTTCTTTAGACTCGTCTTCAGATTCTTCAGACTGAAGACTGGGCCTCGACCCGAAACGTCACCCATTCCGTTTCTCCAGAGATGCTGCCTGACCCGCTGAGTTACTCCTGCATTTTAGTCCATCTTCGATGTAAACCAGTATCTGCAGTTCCTTCCTACATATCCCGAGCAGAGCTGCAGATGTTTTAACTATCTACTGGTGACGGTGACTTCTAAGGCCCACTTTAATATTTAGTTGCGACTTTGCACATGACCCTGCTAACGTATGCGACAATCAGAGATGGTGACTGTACGTCAAGATACTGATACAGAGGACAGCACGGCAGAAACCTAACACAAATATATCATCCGTTATAACTTCGAATGCATTATATATGGATGTTGGATAATTAATGGAAGCATAGAAACATAGAAACATAGAAAATAGGTGCAGTAGGAGGCCATTCGGCCCTTCGAGCCAGCTCCGCCATTCATTGTGATCATGGCTGATCGTCCCCTATCAATAACCCGTGCCTGCCTTCTCCCCATATCCCTTGACTACACTAGCCCCTAGAGCTCTATCTAACTCACTCTTTAATCCATCCAGTGATTTGGCCTCCACTGCCCTCTGTGGCAGGGAATTCCATAAATTCACAACTCTCTGGGTGAAAAAGTTTTTTCTCACCTCAGTCTTAAATGACCTCCCCTTCATACTTCATACATCAGGAAAAAGGCCGTTCTGCCCACCTTGCCCACTCCGACCAACATGTCCCATCTACGCTAGACCCACCTGCCTGCGTTTGGCCCATATCCCTCTAAACCAACATTATCAATGTACCTGTCTAAATGTTTCTTGAATGTTGCGATAGTCCTTGCAAGCTTGCAATAGTGCCTGCAATGATCAAATAAGCCGCATACTGATGTATTTCATCTACTTTCTTAAACAGATACAGGGCAGCAGAGGGATTAGCTTTTTTTTTCCGGCTCAAACTCTATATTAAGCTGCTTGAAAATTAACGCACAAACATGTACAGAGGAAAAATAGGATGCATGGACTGCCAAGATAGAACCTGAAATTCTATTTTTAAATTACAGACCTATTTTTATTTATACAGGCTGGTTATTAAAAACACATTTACATTTGCAAAGCATTCAGGAAAATTAACTCTTTAAGGAATTTGAATGGAAAAAAAGGAAATGGTTTGTTTTGGGATTAGGTTCAGGTCAAGGTTCACAATCGCCACATCTACCAATTACAGTGAAGGCCTGGTTTTGCACGCTAACCAATCATATCAGATAAAACTATACATAAATTAGGGACAGCACAATGGTGCAGCGGGTAGAGCCGCTACCTCACAGTGCTGGAGACCCAGGTTCGATCCTGGCCTCGGGTGCTGTCTGTGTGGAGTTTGCACGTTCTCCCAGTGACCGCCTGGGTTTCCTCAGAGTGCCCGGGTTTCTTCCCACATCCCAAAGACGTGCAGGTTTGTAGGTTAAGGCCTCTGTAAATTGCCCTTAGTGCATAGTGTGTGAATGTGAAAGTGGGCCAACATAGAACTAGTGTGAATGGGTGATCGATGTTCGGCGTGTACTCGCTGGGCCGAAGGGCCTGTTTCCATGCTGTATCTCTAAACTAAAGGAAAGAAAAACTAAATACAGTCAAGCCAAACTCTCAAGGACAACGGATGGTGGTGGGTATATGGAACGAGCCTCCAGAAGAGGAAGTTGAGGCAGGAACTATAACCACATTCAAAAGGCATATGGACAGGTAAATGGACAGGAAAGTTTTAGCGGGATAAGGCCCAAACACGGGCAGGTGGGACTAGTGTAGATGGAGCATTTTAGTCGGCATGGGCAAGTTGACCCAAAGGGCTTGTTTCTGTGTGACTGTATGACTCTTTGATTCTATGACTTGATCAGATTACATCTTGGGCTTCATTTAAATTAGACCTCCAAAATATTTAGGCTGGTAAACTATACTAAACTAAAGGTACATGGATAGGGTAGGTTTAGAAGGATATGGGCCTAAGGTACTCAGGGGAGATTAGTGTAGATGGGACATGTTGGTCAGCATGGGCAAGTTGGGCTGAAGGGCCTGTTTACCCACTGTATGACTCCATGACTCTAAATCACAATTTTGGTTGTGTTAAAGACAGCTAAGTTTTGGTGAGTGATCTTGAACAAGCTATTAAACTCTTTTATAATGTAAGAAAGTGGGCTTACACAGGCATACAGCGTGGAATCAGGTCTTTTGGCCCAAGTTGCCCATGCTGACCAACATGCTCCATCTACACTAGTCCCACCTGCCTGTGTTTGTTTAATTTAGTTGTGTTTAGTTTATTGTCACTTGTACCGATGCTTTGGCCCATTTCTCTCCAAACATAGAAACATAGAAAAACAGGTACAGGAGTAGGCCATGCGGCCCTTCGAGCCGACTGATCATCCAGAATCAGTACCCCATTCCTGCTTTTTCCTGCTTTTTCCCCCATATCACTCGATTCTTTTAGCCCAAAGTGCTAAATCTAACTCTCTCTTGAAAACATCCAGTGAATTGGCCTCCACTGACTTCTGTGGCAGAGAATTCCACAGATTCACAACTCTCTGGTTGATAAAGTTTATTTCCTCATCTCAGTTCTAAATGGCCAACCCCTTATTCTTAAACTCTGACCCCTGGTTCTGAACTCCCCCGAAATCGGGAACATTTTTCCTGCATCTAGCCTATCCAATCCTTTAAGAATTTTATATGTTTCAAAAAAATTCCCTCTCATCCTTCTAAATTCCAGTGAATACAAGCCCAGTCGACCCATTCTTTCGTCATATGTCAGTCCTGCCATCCCGAGAAGTAACCTGGTGAACCTACACTGCACTCCCTCAATGGCAATAATGTCCTTCCTGTCCTATCCATGGTTTAAGATTTGTACTGAGATGTCTGATTTTGATTTCTATCAGTGGGACTTGCATCTAGAGTCATAGAGTGATTCTGTGTTGAAACAGGCCCTTCGGCCACAACGGCCAACATGTCCCAGCTACACTAGTCCCACCTTCCCACGTTTGGTCCATATCCCTCCAAACCTGACCTGTCCATGCACCTGTCGAACTGTTTTTTAAATGTCGGGATAGTCCCTGCCTCAAATACCTCCTCTGGTAGTTTGTTCCATGCACCCACCGCCCTTTGTGTGAAAAGGTTTCCCCCTCAAATTTCTATTACATCTTTTCCCCTTCACCTTAAACCAATGTCCACTGGTCCTCGATTCACCTACTCTGGGCAAGAGACTCTGTACGTCTACCCAATCTATTCCTCTCATAGAAACATAGAAAATAGGTGCAGGAGTAGGCCATTTGGCCCTTCGAGCCTGCACCGCCATTCAATTTGATCATGGCTGATCATCCAACTCAGTATCCTGTACCTGCCTTCTCTCCATACCCCCCGATCCCTTTAGCCACAAGGGCCACATCTAACTCCCTCTTAAATATAGCCAATTAACTGGCCTCAACTACCTTCTGTGGCAGAGAATTCCAGAGATTCACCACTCTCTGTGTAAAAAATATTTTTCTCATCTCAGTCCTAAAAGATTTCCCCTTTATCCTTTAACTGTGACCCCTTGTTCTGGACTTCCCCAACATCGGGAACAATTTTCCTGCATCTAGCCTGTCCAACCCCTTAAGAATTTTGTAAGTTTCTATAAGATCCCCCCTCAATCTTCTAAATTCTAGCGAGTACAAGCCAAGTCTATCCAGTCTTTCTTCATATGAAAGTCCTGACATCCCAGGAATCAGTCTGGTGAACCTTCTCTGTGGTAAGAATGTCCTTCCACAGATTAGGGCAAGATTTTATACACCTCAATAAGATCACCCCTAATCATGTTGCACTCCAAGGAATAGAGTCCCCGCCTGCTCAACCTCTCCCTGTAGCTCAGACCCTCTCGCCCTGGCAACATCCTTGTGGAAGAAGGGTCTGAAGAAGGGCCTCAACCCGAAACGTCACCCGTTCCTCCTCTCTGGAGATGCTGCTTGTCGAACAGAGTACTCCAGCTTTTTGTATCTATCTTCGGTTTAAACCAGCACCTGCATTTCCTTTCTACACATCCTTGTAAATCTTCGCTGTAGCCTTTCCAGCTTGGCAACATCTCTGTGGACACGGAGCTAATCCTCCCACTGTTAAAGCGGAGTACTTTGCATTCATCCACACCTGGAATGCAGCCAGCTTGCGAACAAATATATAAAGCTTAATGTCACCTGCAAACTAGAATTTGCAAGCCTTTGCAACTTCATCAAAGTCAGTCAAACATATGTGAGAAGATAAGAGGCTGGTACGCATCCCTGGGGTATGCCACCTGTCAGACTCCATCAATCAGAGGTTGTTATCATTATCACCGCTCTATGCCTGTTTCTTCCCAACCAATTAGCCCTCATGTCAGGATTGCCTCCAATTCTGTGCCTTTCCACTTAACGCTAACAATCTCTCAGGCAGAACCTAACCAAATGCTTTTTAATGCACTTTAGTTAACATCCACAAGCACTGTTAATCATCTGAGTAAACTACTCAATATAAATCTACCCCGCTTAGCCAGAAATGACTTACCCGTATCAATCCCGATATCTGCAGAAAGGTCTCGACCCGAAATGTCACCCATTCCTTCTCTCCAGAGATGCTGTCTGACCCGCTGAGTTACTCCAGTATTTTGTGTCTACCTTATTTACACGCACCCATTTAATACCCACTAGAAAATGCTCCACCTCTTAAGGGCCTTTCCCCCACACGCTATTTTTTCTGTGACTTGCCGGCACCCGTCATAGTCGCCGAAAATTTCACATGTGGCGGGGTGACGCCTGTATGGTCGCTAATAGTCGCCCAAAGAGTCGTACCTTTTTCTGATCGCCGCTGGATTTTCAACATGTTGAAAATTTTCCGCAACCTGCGGAACTAGTGCTGAATTTTCCGCAACTATGACGGTTGCCAGCAAGTCGTCGAAAAAATTACGTAAGTGGGACGAGCCCTTTACTGTCTCAGTTATTTGCTGCCTGAATTCTTCAGTGGACTTTTCCGCCATTTACTAAATGAAGATACAACTGATGCGTTACAATGCTGAGAATTATATTCTGCGCTCTGTATCCACCCATCCTGGCTATCCATTGTACTTGAGTTTGACGTAATTGTATTTATGTATGATATATCTCATCTATGAATAGCATTGGAAACTGTGTCTTATACACAAGGCAATTATAAACCCAAAGCTAAACCTACCATGTAGACAATTGGCTATCCAGTAATTCTGCTACTGAAAGATAAAGCTGATAGCTTAATAGACAATAGGTGCAGGAGTAGGCCATTCTGCCCTTCGAGCCAGCACCGCCATTCAATGTGATCATAGCTGATCATCCCCAATCAGTTCCTGCCTTCTCCCCATATCCCCTGACTCCGCTATTTTTAAGAGCCCTATCTAGCTCTCTCTTGAAAGCATCCAGAGAACCTGCCTCTCTGAGGCAGAGAATTCCACACTCACCACTCTCTGTGAGAAAAAGTGTTTCCCCGTCTCCGTTCTAAATGGCTTACTCCTTATTCTTAAATACAATGTTGGCAGCTCGATGACGCAGCGGTAGAGTCGTTGCCTCAAAGCGCCATGTACCCGGGTTTGACTATGGGTGCTGTCTGTATGGAGTTTGTACATTCTCTCTGTGACCACATGGATTTTCTTCTGGTGCTCCTGTTGCCTGCCACATCCCAAAAACATGCGGGTTTGCAGGATAATTGGCTTCTGTAAATCGTCCCCAGTATATAGGAGGCAGAGGTGGGATAACAAAGAACTAGTGTGAATGGGTGCTTGATGGTTACGTGGACCTAGTGGGCTGAAGTTGAGTCTAGTTCAGTTTAGTTTATTGTCACGTGTACCAAGCTTTTGTTCCATGCTAACCAGCCAGCAGAAAGACGATACATGGTTACAATTGAGCCATCCACAATGTACAGATACTGTACATGATAAGGGGAATATCTTGACTAACGTTTTATGCAAGATAAAGTCTAATAAAGCTAGATCAAAGTTAGTCCAAAGTTCTCTAATGAGGAAGATAAGTGTCTGTTACCAGGATGTATCTCAAAACCAAACTGAACTAAATGCAAATTCCCATTTTCTCTCATTTGCTTAATGACCAACAGTACTATTTAAAAATAAATCACTTGTATTCATTTTGCACCTTTCACCCCCTCTCGATATCCTTGAGCAGTTTGCAAACAATTAATTATTCGTAGATAGTCATGAAATGCTTGAGTAACCCAGGCAGCATCTTTCAAGTGAAGGAATTGGTGACATTTCGGGTCGAGCCCCTGCTCCAGTCTGAAGAAGGGTCTCGACCTGAAACATCATCACCCATTCCTTCTCTCCAGAGCAGCTGCCTGACTCGCTGAGTTACTCCAGCATTTTGTGGCTGTCTTCAGAGTAAACCAGCATCATCAGATCCTTCCTACACAATTAATTACTTGAGCTGTGTGGTTGATAGGGTCATAGGGACGACAGATGGCACAATGGGCTAAGTGTTCGGCTGGCAACCGGAAGGTAGCCGGTTCGAATCCCGCTTGGAGTGCATACTGTCGTTGTGTCCTTGGGCAAGACACTTCACCCATCTTTGCCTGTGTGTGAATGTGTGTGAGTGATTGGTGGTGGTTGGAGGGGCCGTAGGCGCAGATTGGCAGCCACGCTTCCGTCAGTCTGCCCCAGGGCAGCTGTGGCTACAGAAGTAGCTTACCACCACCGAGTGTGACTGAGGAGTGAATGAATAATGCGATGTAAAGCGCCTTGAGTATTAGAAAGGCGCTATATAAATCCCATCCATTATTATTATTATTATTATTATTATTATAGGGGATTCACTACAAACCAGGAAAGTATCATCAACATAGAGAGAAAAAGGGAACATATATTCAATAATATATGGAATATATTCAATAATATTTCCCCTGAGACCCCCACAACTGAAATTTAACAGAGAATATTGAGAAAAAATGTACTCGATTTGAGAGCACGTGGCATGGCAAAGATAGACACAAAATGCTGGAGTACTCAGCGGGTCAGGCAGCATCTCTGGAGAAAGGATGTTTCTGGGTGATGTTTTGGGTCGAGACCCTTCTTCAGACAGAGTGTCAGGGGAAAGGGGAATGGTAGGTATAGAAGATGCGTAGGAAAAATGAATGGGAGATATGCAGAAAGCGACATTGATCAAGAAAATGTGGAGCCCACAATGGTCCATTGTTGGCTGTGGGATAGATGATACCGAGTGATACAAGCAGTGAAACTCAATAGAATGACAGTGATGGAGAGAGAGAGAGAGGGGATGCAAGGATTACTCGAAGTTGGAGAAATCAATGTTCATATCGCTGGGGTGTAAGCTGCCCAAGCAAAATATGAGGTGCTGTTCCTCCAATTTACGTTGGGCCTCACACTGACAGTGGAGGAGGCCCAGGACAGAAAGGTCAGTGTGGGAATGGGACGGGGAGTTAAACAAAGAAACATAGAAAATAGGTGCAGGAGTAGGCCATTCGGCCCTTCGAACCTGCACCGCCATTCAATATGATTATGGCTGATCATCCAACTCAGTATCCTGTACCTGCCTTCTCTCCATACCCCCTGATCCCTTTAGCCACAAGGGCCACATCTAACTCCCTCTTAAATCTAGCCAATGAACTGGCCTCAACTACCTTCTGTGGCAGAGAATTCCACAGATTCACCACTCTCTGTGTGAAAAATGTTTTACTCATCTCGATCTTAAAAGACTTCCCCTTCATCCTTAAACTGTGACCCCTTGCTCTGGACTTCCCCAACATCGGGAACAATCTTCCTGCATCTAGCCAGTCCAACCCCTTAAGAATTTTGTAAGTTTCTATAAGATCCCCCCTCAATCTTCTAAATTCTAGCGAGTACAAGCCGACTGTTTGGCAACCGGGAGATCACGCAGGCCGAGGCAAACAATGTTGCTGTTGACTGACTCATTGCGAAACGGTCTGTTGCCAAGCAGGGGAAGGTTACTTCCCTGCCCTGTTACTGTTTTTGTATCATCTGCTTACTATGGGCTCTGTTGTCAGCCCTATTTCTATGGCATTGTTGGGTATGTCAATTAATGGATTTAAAAAAACCCATATTGCTTCACTAATTGTATCTCTACATGGCTGCCACAGAAGGCAGTGAAGGCCAATTCACTGGATGTATTCAAGAGAGAGTTAGATTTAGCTCTTAGGGTTAATGGAATCAAGGGATATGGAGAGAAAGCAGGAACGGGGTACTGATTTTGGATGATCAGCCATGATCATCTTGAATGGTGGCGCTGGTTCGAAGGGCCAAATGGCCTACACCTGCACCTATTTTCTATGTTTCTATCCTTCTTGATGATGCCTTTGTTTAAATAACGATAAATTATACTTCCATAGATGTTCCAGGTCATAACATGTGTTTTCTTTCCCTTTCCCAGTGAGTTCCACCATATTTACATATGGTTCCACCATATTTACATATAGTTCCACCATATTTACATATAGTTCCACCATATTTACATATAGTCCCACCATATTTACATATAGTTGCACCATATTTACATATAGTTCCACCATATTTACATATGGTTCCACCATATTTTCAATTCCACACGGCGGTAGTATATAGATATAAAACATAAAACAGTGCAGTGGCACGGTGGCGCAGCGGTAGAGTTGCTGCCTTCCAGCGCTGGAGACCCGGGTTTGATCCTGACAAAGTACAGACTACTGTCTGTACGGAGTTTGTACGTTCTCCCCGTGACCTGCCTGTTTTTTCTCTTGGTGCTCTGATTTCCTCCCACACTCCAAATATGTGCAGGTTTATAGGTTAAATGGCTTCGGTTAAACCATTAATTGTCCCTCGTGTGTGTAGGATAGTGTTAGTGTGCAGGGCCTTTGGCCAATTGAGTCTGTGCCGACCAGCGATCACCATGTACACTAGCACTATCCTACACACTAGGGAAATGTTTTTAAATCCAATTTTTACCTTATCCAATTAACCAACAAACCTGCATGTCTTTGGAGTGTGGGAAGAAACTGGAGCACCCTGAGAAAACCCACCCGGTCACAGAGAGAATGTGCAAACTCCCTACAGACAGGATCCATATTCAGGATCGAACGCGGGTCTTGTACACACTAGAATTTAGAAGATTGAGGGGGGATCTTATAGAAACTTACAAAATTCTTAAGGGGTTGGACAGGCTAGATGCAGGAAGATTATTCCCGATGTTGGGGAAGTCCAGAACAAGGGGGTCACAGTTTAAGGATAAGAGGGAAATCTTTTAGGACCGAGATGAGAAAATCATTTTTTACACAGAGAGTGGTGAATCTCTGGAATTCTCTGCCACAGAAGGTAGTTGAGGCCAGTTCATTGGCTATATTTAAGAGGGAGTTAGATGTGGCCCTTGTGGATCAGCCATGATCAATGGTGGTGCAGGCTCAAAGGGCCGAATGGCCTATTCCTGCACCTATTTTCCATGTTTCTATGTCTCTGACGCCGTAAGGCAGCAACTCTACCCCTGCACCACCATGCCCATGGCTACATCCAAAACCCTGTTATATGCCACCCTTGTATCTGCTTCCACCACCAAACGGATAAACGTTCGGTTACTGATGGTTTCACAAGCACGTTTAAATTGAATTCACCCATCTCACTTGAGTTTCAACGACAACTGCTGGTGTGTAGATCCATCGTCTTCTAACACATCAGCCCCTGTTAACCTTCTTAAAAATGGAATTGGAAACAATATTCTCACTGGAGTCCAGCAAGTGATTGATCAAGGCTTGGCTCACCTGCATGGTTATTCCATTCCATGTCACTTAGTCAACCCCAGGTTCGCTGCATGTTGCTGCCCTACATTAAACGAGTTGGCTATCCTGCTGGTGACTGCCATTGATTAGCAAGCGTTTCTATGGTAGACACGCAATGTTGCTCCAGCATTTCAATCTAGCTTGATTTTAAACATCGATCATCTCAGTCTGCTGCCGAATGAAAGCTTAGCAGTGAAGTGGTATTGGGGCCAGGAGCGAGGATTACACCTTATTCAGTTTAGAGTCATGGAGTGATACAGTGTGGAAACAGGCCCTTCAGCCCAACTTGCCCACACCGGTCAACATTTCCCAGCCACACGAGTCCCACCTGCCCGCGTTTGGTCCACATTCCTCCAAACCTGTCCTATCCATGTACCAGTTTACCTGTTTCTTAAATGTTGGAATGTCTCTTTCACACACTCACTATTCTATGTCACTTTCTTTACTTTTTTTCTTTTTAAAGCTTAAAAAATGAAGTGGTACAATAAATGTATTCCAGGTACGCAACCTTTTATCCAAAAGCCTTGGGACCAGACACGTCTCGGATTTCGTAATGGAATATTTTCAGCGTAGATTTTAACGGGTGGCTCGTGCTCGTGGCCGCAAGGTCGCGAGTTTGCGCCTCGATCCCGGCAGTTACTCGGTGAGGGAGGTAGCGTGGGCGGCTTGGAAAGTCTGGAGCGGCTGCCTCCTCCCCGGAGACCGGAGACCGGGGCACTCGTAGCTCTCAGGCCGCGCCGGTTGGAGCTCCGACCCCGGCGAACTTTACCCCTGGCTGCGCGGCGCTCCAAATCTAGCATGGCCAGCGGCCCGCGGCCCGCAGCCACAGCTCCGCGATGTTGGGAGTCGGCGGCCACAGCGCTCCGGAGCTTACCGCACGGCGACCCGGTAAGGCATTGCCCGCTCCCCACTGGTATCCCAGCGCTGCACCGCCGCCGACTTCCAACATCGCGGAGCTGGGGCTGCGGGCGGCGCTGGATTTGGAGCGCCGCGGAGCCAGGGATCGAGTTCGGCGGGGTCCGAGCTCCAAACGCCGCTCCATTTTCGATGGTAGGCCGCGAGGACGGAGCTTGGAGGGATGCTGCCTCTCCGACCAGGTAGGGGACTAAGAATTAAAGCCCCCTCACACCAGCAGCTACAGTAGTACAGACCTGGGTTGACTGTGGGTCGTTTCGGGTCAAGTTTGGCGCCAAACGCGAGCTTTGGTGTGCAGACGACATCCTGGAAAAAATGTCCCGTTTTCGGAGCTTTTCTGTTTCCGGAATTTCGGATAAAAGGTTGTGTACCTGTATGTTATTTTTGGCTTATATTATTGTAATGTACACTACTTCTAATAAATAATTTTTTTTTTTTTTTTAATAAAAAATGTTGGGATAGCCCCAACCTCAACTACCTCCTCTGGCAGCTCGTTCCATACACCCACCACCCTTTGTGTGAAAAAAGTTACCTATCAGTTTCTATTCAATCTTTTCCCCTTCACCTTAAACCTATACCCTCTGGTCCCTGATTCACCTACTCCAGGCAAGAGACTCTGTGCATCTACCCGATCTATTCCTCTCATGATTTTATACATGTATACAAGACAGTATATAAGAAGTGAAGAGGGTGTTGCCAGGACTTGAGGGCCTGAGTTATGGGCAGAGGTTAAGCAGGCTGGGACTCCAGACCTTGGAGTGCAGGAGGATGAGGGGTGATCTTATAGAGGTGTATAAAATCATGTGGAATAGATCGGATAGATGTACAGTCTCTTGCCCAAAGTAGGGTAACTGAGAACAAACGGACATAGGTTTAAGGTGAAGAGGAAAATATTTAATAAGAATCTGAGGGGTATCTTTTTCACGCAAAGGGTGGTAGGTGTATGGAACAAGCTGGCAGAGGAGGTAGTTGAGGCTGGGACTATCGCAAAGCTTAAGAAATATTTAGACAAGTACATGTATAGGACAGGTCTGGAGGGATATGGACCAAACACATGCAGGTGACACGAGTGTAGATGGGACATGTTGGTCGGTGTGGGAAAGTTGGGCTGAAGGGCCTGTTACCACACTGTATCACTCTATGACTCTGACTAGGAGTTTATTGCACCTCCACCAACCTCATCTACTGCATCTGCTGTTCCAGGTGTGGACTCCTATATATCGGCAAGACCAAGCACAGGACCAGCGATCGTTGCGATGAACACCTCCATTCGGTCCGCCTAGGCCTATGCGATCTCATGGTTGTTAAACACTTCAACTCCCCCTCCCATTCCCACACTGACCTTTCTGTCCTGGGCCTCCTCCCTCATATTTTGCTTGGACAGTTTACACCCCAGCGGTATGAATATTGATGCCTCTAACTTCGTAACCCTCGTATCCCTTCTCTCTCCATCCCTCCCCCACCCTAGTTCTCTAACTAGTCTAGGGTAGTTTCACTGTCCTGATTAATTTTACTATATGTAAAACAAGCACCTTTGCTCCTCACCCAATAATGAGCCATTTAACATGTCCTGGTTCATCGTCTACTTTGATCTGTGGTTTTCACACCTTTCCCTTCTACATCTCTAGTTTCCCTCTTCCCTGACTCTGAAAAAGGGTCTCGACCCGAAACATCACCCATTCCTTCTCTCCAGAGCTGCTGCCTGTCCCGCTGAGTTACTCCTGCATTTTATTTCTATCTTAAGTGAATATGTTGTGCCAACAAGAACAACTGCGGAGGTTTCTGGCAGATGATGTAGCTGACAGTGATTTGGGCCAAACGCAGGCAGCTGGGACTAGAGTGGATGGTTGGTGTGGGCAAGTTGGGCTGAAGGGCCTGTTTTCACACTGCATGACTTTCTATAGGGCCAGAAACTAAGAATATAAGGCAGGATAATTATAAGCAATTAAACTGAGATAGTGATATGTGACTGATAAGATATTACAGAACTGTGGTGGCTCGATGGTATTGCTGTCCTACTGCGCCAGAGATGCCGGTTCGATCCTGATGACTGGTGCTGTCTGTACAGAGTTTGTACATTCTCCCTGTGACCAATGAAGTTTTCTCCGGGTGCTCCAGTTTTCTCCCACACTCCAAATATGTACAGGTTTGTACGTGAATTGGCTTTGATAAAATTGTAAATTGTCCCTTGTGTGTAGGATAGTGCTAGTGTACAGGGGTGAACGCTGGTCAGCGTGGACTTGGTGGGCTAAAGGGCCTGGTTCCGTGCTATATCTCTAAAGTCTAACTTAAATTTAAAAAAAACATCTTAGAGCGAATTGTGGCCTGACTTCATATCTTCGTCATATTAGCAGACATCTGACAGAAAGGATCATCTTCAAAAATTACTAATGCATTAAAACCAGTGTACATGAATATGTCTGAGAGTAATGACCAGAATATCATCTTAAACAGAGCCATACACCATGGAAAGAACTGGCCTCCAACACCCTCTGAGCCAGAGAATTCCACAGACTCACAACCCTCTGTGTGAAAAAGTGTTTCCTCATCTCTGTTCTAAATGCCTTACCCCTTATTCTTCAACTGTGGTCTCTGGTTCTGGACTCCCCCAACATCGGGAACATGTTTCCTGCCTCTAGCGTGTCCAAACCCTTAATAATCTTATATCTTTCAATAAGATATCCTCTCATCCTTCTAAATTCCAGAGTATACAAACCCAGCCGCCCCAGCCTCTCAGCGTATGACAGTCCTGCCATCCCGGGAATTAACCTCGAGAAACCTACGGTGCTCTCCCTCAATAGCAAGAATGTCCTTCCTCAAATTAGGGGAGCAAAACTGCACACAATACTCCAGGTATGGTCCCACTAGGGCCCTGTAAAACTACAGAAGGACCTCTTTGCTCCTATACTCAACTCCCTGTAGCTCAGACCCTCGAGTCGTGGCAACATCCTGGTAAATCTTCTCTGCACCCTTTCCAACTTGCCAACATCATACCTATAACACCGTGCCCTGAACTGAGCACACTACTCTAAATGCGGCCTCACCAATGTCTTACACAACTGCAACTACATTTGTACAGCTATTATATCTCATGGCAAATTTGCCATGTTATCTGATCCCTTGCCTCATATTTCTCACCCTTTTCCCACTTTACGTCAAAGAGGGCCTGTTTCAACGCTGTTTTAAAAAAAAATGTATTAGAAGTAAGTACAATACAGTGGTGCCTTTTTACAGGTGCCAAATATATGTTAACATGATACATTCTCTGTACAACTTCATTTTTTATTTTTTTTAAAGAGAGAAATAAGAAAGAAAGAGATAGCAAAGAGTGGAGAAAAGTGTAGTGTGTATGCTGGCCCATGCTGTATGACTCTACGTAGGACTAGAAACAGAATACGAGTCATAAATGTGGGTCTGGAATCGGGCATGTAATGTTAAATTTGTTGCTGGTGATTGAAGTTAAAGATAATGAATGAACGAGGGCAGGGGTGTCAGGGGTTATGGGGAGAAGGCAGGAGAATGGGGTTAGAGGGAGAGGTAGATCAACCATGACTTGATAGGCCGAAAGGCCCAATTCTGCTCCTATCACTTCTGAAATTCTGCTGCTGTGACTGTTCCTGCCTGCCTGTCTCCTGCCTCACGTATCCTCTTTTTATGCATCCTGTTCTGTGTTCTTTGCCCTGCTTCAAATTTATCTCCACCTGCTATCTTTTGACCGCATTCATTCACATTTCTCTCTCTCCTACCATCTCTTTCGCTGCCTACTGCCCAATATTGATCCTCATCCTATTTCCCACCCTACATTCATGCTCATCTCCTCCCACTCCCAGCCCAGTTTCATCCCCGTCTCCAATTTCCTGCACCAATTCTTTCCGTAGGTCCAAATATCTTAGGAGTTAGGAGGGGGAGATAGATCAGCCATGATTGAATGGCGGAGTAGACTTGACCGGACAAATTTCCTAATTCTCACCTGATCTGGCCTTGCATTCGGTATCTCTTGCTCCCTGCCACCCCAGGCTTCCAACCTGATAAAGAACCATCCTCTACCACCCGCTGACCAAGCCAGCTTTCCATCCAAGGGAGGCACAAAATGCTGGAGTAACCCAGCAGGACAGGCAGCATCTCTGAAGAGAAGGAATTGGTGACGTTTCGGGTCGAGACCCTTTCCATCCAATTGTCTTCGATCTAAGTTTGAGTTGTTGATTGTCACATGTACCGAGGTACAGCGAAAAGCTTTTGTTGCGTGCTAACCAGTCAGTGGAAACATAATACATGATTACATTCGTGCCATCCACACTGGACGGATACATGATAAAGGATGAATCACGTTTAGTGAAAAGTAAAGTCCAGTAAAGTCCGATCAAAGATTGGAAGCCTGAGGGTCTCCGGTGAGGTAGATAGTAGTTCAGGACTGCTCTATAGTTTAGTCAAGTCAAGTCAAGTCAAGTTTATTTGTCACATACACATACGAGATGTGCAGTGAAATCTCGTATGTGTATGTAGTGGCAATGCTCGTGGACTTTTGTGCAAAAGACAAACAACCAAACAACCAAACAAACTATAAACACAATCATAACACACATATTCTTTTACATAATAAATAATGGAAGGAAAAACGTTCAGTAGAGTTAGTCCCTGGTGAGATAGGCGTTTACAGTCCGAATGGCCTCTGGGAAGAAACTCCTTCTCAACCTCTCCGTTCTCACCGCATGGCAACGGAGGCGTTTGCCTGACCGTAGCAGCTGGAACAGTCCGTTGCAGGGGTGGAAGGGGTCTCTCATGATATTGTTGGCTCTGGAGTTGCACCTCCTGATGTATAGTTCCTGCAGGGGGGCAAGTGAAGTTCCCATAGTGCGTTCGGCCGAACGCACTACTCTCTGCAGAGCCTTCTTGTCCTTGGCAGAGCAATTCCCAAACCAGATGGTAATGTTCCCAGACAAGATGCTTTCCACCGCCGCTGCGTAGAAGCACTGGCTGCATAGAAGCACTGGCCAGAAGCACTGGAGGATCCTCGGAGACACTCTGAAATTTGTTGATAGGATGGTTGTTGTATCTAGTTGATAGGATGGATGATGTATTTAGTTGTTGATAGGATGGTTCCGTTCCCTGATAATAGCTGGGAAGAAACTGTCCCTGAATCTGGAGGTGTGCGTTTTCACACTTCTATACCTTTTGCCTGGTGGACGAGGGGAGAAGAGGGAGTGGCCAGGGTGCGACTCATCCTTGATTATGCTGCTGGCCTTGCCGAGGCAGCGTGAGGTGTAAATGGAGTCAGTGGAAGGGAGTCAATTGGAGGGAGGTTGGTCTGTATGAAGGTCTGGGCTCTGTCGACAATAAGCGAGTTTGGTATTCCGAAAAACGCAAGGAATCATGGGATTTGTCAAAGGCCAGCCGTGATAAACACTCTCGGCAACCCTGCCTCTGACCTGTGTACACAGACCTGTGACTCATCCGCAGCCAGCATCAAACTTGGGTCTTTGGCACTGCAAGTGCTGCCGAACTGTCACTGGACCATCCCCGTCCCCTCGCGAGTGCCCCACCCCCCGTCCAGGGGAGGAAGGAGACGTCAGGAGTCAGACTGGAGTCTTGCCCCAGGCCGACAGCCAGCGCAGGGAAGAAGTGCTAACTCCAGCTCAAATCGGAGCAGTGGCGGCCCAGGCTTACAGCCAACGTGGAGACAAAGTGCTAACTCCACTCCTCCGGGCTGATGTCTGGTCACTGCAGGGCTGTAGGTTAACCCGGCGGGACAGGCAGGGTTGAACTGCAGGTAGCTCTGCCTCTCCGCGCTGGCTGTAACCTGGGCTGCCATTCCCGTCAGTCCTGTGCTGTCAGTTAACCCAGCGGGACAGGCAGGGCTGAGTTGGAGTTAGCGTTTCTTCTCCGTGCTGGCTGTAGGACTGGGGCGCCGCTCCCGTTGGGCAGAAGGGCCTGTTTCTCCGCTGTATCTCTAAGGTCTAAAGGCAAGAGCAAGGGTTCCCAACCTGGAGTAAACTTACCCAGATTTGTTGATTCTGGATCTCTACACATTTTTTCTCATTGACTGACTGTGTTTGGTTCTGGTATACTGGTATCTGTACAACATTAGTTGTTCATAAATAAGTGAAATAACATTGTGATGTGCCATTAAAGTTGGCAGGGGTAAATGGGACGAAACAGGTTGGGAACCCCTGGGCTGGAGACTTTGGAAAGTGGTTTTGTTTTATTATGGACTGATATATCAAAATCCTCAGCAGGTCAGGCGGCATCTGTGGAGAGGGAAGAATTAATGTTTCACAATGATGACCTTTCCTGAAAACTAAAGTTTTAATCTTGTTTTTCTCATGACTGATGGTGCGTGACCTGCTGAGCATTTAGAGTATTACCCATTTTATTTCAAATGTCCATCATCTATAGTCTTTCACTGTAAGGCCATTACTTTGAAAACTATTTAAATTAGCTTATTTAAATGACAGTAGCGATGCAGTCAATTTGAACTAAGTGCTTAATGGATAATTCTGGGGGGAAAAAATGCTAATTTGAATGATGTTTTTCTCATATTCAATCTATTTTATTAGATATACTGGTCCAAATAACTAAAATCTGTAACAATCCCAAAATTAAAGATCATTATTTGCATAGATACTCTTCATTGTTGGAACAGACTCATTCCAGGATTCATTTATCTTTATTTCGCAATTATAACTACGAACAAGGGAACAAAATGAGACGCAACGTAGAGATGGAAAGAGAAAAATAAAAGGGAGTCGATAGAGCAACGTGCAGCCAGAGGGCTGGAGTTTTGGTTGAGGAATCATACAGTCATACATCACGGAAACAGGCCCTTCGGCCCAACTTGTCCATGCCAACCTAATGCATCGTCTATCTCACTGTAAAATTCACATGCACAGTCAATGGTCAAGCCTGTACTTGCTGGAGTTTAGAAGGATGAAGGGAGGGACCTCGGAAACTTACCGAATAGTGAAAGGCCTGGATAGGGTGGATGTGGAGAGGATGTATCCACTGATGGGAGAGTCAAGGACAAGTGACCATAGCCTCAGGATAAAAGGAGGCACCTTTACAAAGATGAGGAGGAATTTCTTTAGTCAGAGGGTGGTGAATCTGTGGAATTCATTGCCACAGAAGGCTGTGGGGGCCA
Organism: Amblyraja radiata; assembly: GCF_010909765.2. NCBI lineage: Eukaryota > Metazoa > Chordata > Chondrichthyes > Rajiformes > Rajidae > Amblyraja > Amblyraja radiata. The sequence continues at coordinate 104,086,471 of NC_045960.1, forward strand.
AGTCAATGGATATTTTTAAGGCAGAGATTGACAGATTCTTGATTAGTACAGGTTTCAGGGGTTTATGGGGAGAAGGCAGGAGAATGGGGTTGGGAGGGAAAGATATTTCAGCCATGATTGAATGGCGGAGTAGACTTGATGGGAGCGAATGGTCTAATTCTGCTCCTATAGATTATGAACTTATGAATAGTTTTGTGATCATCTCTGCTAAATAGTTGTTTGTTTTAAATTGCAGGTAAATGCTTGAAAATGTATCCTTAATAACTATTGCAGTATTTGAACTGTAGTTACGTTTGATTTCCCTTTGTTTTCTGCCCCACATTTGCTCCTTAATGTGTTCATCCAAATAAATGGACTATTCATTTGTATCAAGGCAGTTGGTTGGGACCTTGTGGAGTTGTTGGTCCTTTGGAATAAGTCTTTCCTTCCGTCCATGTCGGGGATTATAGGAGATAGACTCATAAATTCATACAGCATGGAAACAGGCCCTTTGGCCCAACCTGTCCATGGTGACCAAGATGACCCATCCAATCCAATTCCATTTGGTCCATAACTCTCCAAACCTTTGCTATCTATGTACCTGTCCAGGTGTCTTTTAAATGCTGTTACAATACCTATCCCAACTACCTCCTCTGGCAGCTGGTTCCATGTTCCCACCACCCTCCGCCTGGAAAAAAGTTGATCCTTGGGATCCTATTAAATCTTGCTCCTCTCACCTTAAACCTATGTCCTTAGTATATTGATTTCCCTACCCTCCTCTCTGGTCTTTGGATGAAGAGCTTGGCACCAGCTTGGCATCTACCCCCTACAGGCCACTGCTCACCACATCTTGGGCAGAGACTGAGGATGGTTAATTGGTCAATTGGTAATTGGAAGGTTGTCCAAGTTCATGAGTGGTAGGGGCAGAATTAGGCCATTCAGCCCATCAAGGCTGATCTATCTCACCTTTCTCAGCCTCATTCTCCTGCCTTCTCCCCATAACCCCTGACTCCCTGCCTAATTAAGAATCCACCCATCTCTGCCTCAATAATATCCATTGGCTGTAATTTCCACAGATTCACCACCCTTTGACTAAAGAAATTCCTCCTTTCTAAAGGTATGTCCTTGTATTCTGAGGCTGTGGCCTCTGGCCTTAGGCTCTCCCACTAGTGGAAACATCCTCTCCACATCCACTCTATCCAAGTGATCAGAGAGGCAGATGGACATTGGATGACAGATCAGTGGGTGGTGGAGATGAGAGGGCGGATGTAAGAATAACTTGGGACTTGGTCAGGTGGATCGCCTTTGAGTTACAAGGATAATAACTTGGTAAAGGCTACAACTGCCTGGCAGTGGATTCCTTTGTGCATGCTCAGCCCTCTCTACATATGATACACAGAGGGATTGCTAAAGTTGCATCTGTGTTACATTATAATTATACCAATACCAATGAGCAAAACACAAAGTGATGGAGGAACAGATCAGGCAGCATCTGTGGAGAGAAATGGGCAACTGCTGTCTCTGTTTGAGACTTCAGACTTATCTAGTTCCCAGGACTGCATTTCCATTGAACCCACAACCTTTCATCGCACACAAGGCTTGGAAATAAATTTCTGCCAGCATTTTTCTTCAGCTTAGTCCGGTTTAATACAGAGATACAGTAGATCAGCCATGATTGAATGGAGGAATAGACTTGATGGGCCGAATGGCCTATGACTTGTGAACTTACGAAACAGGCCCTTCAGCCCATCAAGTCCACAATGGCCATTTACACCATTTCTATGTTATCCCACTTTCTCATCCACTCCCTACACACTCAGGGCCAATTCTCCTTCAAACCCGCACGTCTTTGGAACACGGGAGGAAGCCCGAGCGGTCACAGGGTGAACGAGCAAACTCCACACAGACAGGGGCGCAAGCATGAAGAAGGGTTTCGGCCCGAAACGTCGCCTATTTCCTTCGCTCCATAGATGCTGCTGCACCCGCTGAGTTTCTCCAGCATTTTTGTCTACCTTCCACACAGACAGGACCTGAGGTCGGGATCAAACCCGGAACTCCGGCGCTGTGTGAGGCAGCAGCTCTAACCAGCTGCGCCACTGCGCTGCCCTGAAGTTCTGATGTTAATTGTTGAGTTTCCACGTTGAATAACTGTGTGCTTTCCAGTCGGCAACTCCACTGGCGTTTTGAAATCTCTCTCGTTGCTTTGCCATTTGTGCTCGGTGAGCTGTGCAAACTGCTGTCAGCAGTGGAAACAGATCGTCTGATGAAGAAATCGTGATTGTTTTTGTACTGATGATAGCCTGGGTATCCTGTCAGGCTTTTACAGCCCTCAGCTGCTCCCTTGCTATGAACATTAAAAGGAGTTTGACAGGAATATTACTCGTTCCGTTCTTTTTAACATTACTTTCCCTTGACTGACTGACGCCAGCATTTCATTTTCCATTCAGAACTAGGATTCAGCTGTGTTTTATTTTTTAACACTCTCTTTCTCTCTCTCTCTCTCTCCCTCTCTCTCTCTCTTCCTCTCTCTTAAAAACTTAACCTCTCTGCCTCCCCTCCTTCTCTACTTCACCGCTCTCTCCTCTCCCTCCCTCTATCCCCTTCCCCTCCCTCTCTGCCTCCCCCCCTCTCCCTTTTCCTCCCCCCCTCTCCCTTTTCCTCCCCCTCTCCCTCCCTTCACCTCTCTCTCCCTCTACCTCTCCCCCCCTTGCCCTCTATCCCCATCACCCTCTCTCCCACTTCCCCTCTCTCCCTTTTCCTCCCCCTCTCCCTTTTCTTCCCCCTCTCCCTCCCTCCCCCTCTCCCCCCTTCCCCTCTCTCCCCATCTCCCTCTCTCCCCCTTCCCCTGTCCTGCCCTCACCCTCTCCTCCCCTTCCCCTTCTCCCCCTTCCCCTCCCCCTCTCTCTACCCCTCTCACATTTCTTGCAGAAATCCAAAATATCAACCTATGAGAAGATGTGGGCCTTCATGAGCAGCCGGCAGCACACGGCTCTGGTCAAAAACAACGAGGAGGGGATCCAGCGGGTTTTAACCACAGATTACGCCTTGCTGATGGAATCGACCACCATCGAGTTTGTCAACCAGAGGAACTGCAACTTGACGCAGATCGGCGGCCTCATAGATTCCAAGGCGTACGGAGTCGGCACTCCTATGGGTATGTAGCGAAGCCAATGCACATCATGCAAATGAATCAGGGGCACAATAAAACGGAAAGTGGCCGTTGCAAGCTATTTGTGCACACGAGTCTCTTAATGCTGTAATATCTCAAGCCGTTCTCTTTTCGTGGGAAAGTAAATCTCGCTGTTCATTTTGCACAGGATAAACATATTATTTAACCTCTTGACTAATGCATTTTCTCTGCATGACTATGTCCGCTGTTGTCTAATATATGCAAAAAATGTTTTTTTTTGTGGCTATAAATCCCGATGATGTATGTGCCGGTATATGGGAAGCACAAAATGCATCCAAGGTTGTCTCCATTAATAATTATTTTGATCCTGACCAAAATACCCACCAGAATGTTTAACATCAATTTTATAATCGAGTGCTAAATTATTCATTAGTTTACGAAATAGGACGATGTGTATGATTTACATGTAATAAGAAGGCCAATATATTATGGTTTGCATTTGACAAATAGACCAATGTTTACAACTGAATCTAGTGTATGATTTCTATTATTAATGGGACTGGCGCGGAAATTACCATCGAGAGTCAAGAGTGTTGTATTGTCATAATGTCCCAGAGAGAACAATGAAATTCTTACTGGCTGCAGCACAACAGAATGTGTAATCATAGTCCCAAAATGCTGGAGTTACTCAGCGGGACAGGCATCATCTGGAGAGAAGGAATGGTTGACGTTTCGGGTTGAGACACTTCTTCAACCAAAGTACTATGTAAACAATATCATAAACAAGAAAAAATTGTTAGGTGTATGTGCATATATACACATACTCTCATATATATGAATATGTACACACCCACGCACACATATGTGCACAAACAAAAAAAACTATATTAGTGCAATAATAACAATAATAGCCTATGGAGCGAAGGAATAGGTGATGTTTCGGGTCGAGACCCTTCTTCAGTCTGAAGAAGGGTCTCAACCCGAAACGTCGCCTATTCCTTCTCTCCGTAGTTGCTGCCTCACACACTGAGTTTCTCCAGCATTTTTGTCTACCTTCGATTTTTCCAGCATCTGCAATTCTTTCTTAAACAATAATAGTCTATGTAGTTCAGAGCTTCTTTGGAGGTTATGGTGTTTAAATGCCTAATGGCTGTAGGGAAGAAGCTGTTCCTGAACCTGGACATTGCAGTCTTCAGGCTCCTGTACCTTTATAATTACTTACAATAGGCACTCATAAAATGCCAGTTTTGCCACATTTAATAAATCAAATTTGGAGGATGGATCTCAGCTTGAGTAATACATATACTAGTAGGATTTTTGCCCCTTACTGTTCTTTTTGCATTTGAAGCTTATTCTGTCCACAGCAGAGGACAGAATAAAGCTCTTTGGCAATATCAAGAGACAAGAGTGTTTAATTGTCATATGTATCAAAAATGTACCTCCATCTAAGACCTCAAGAAATTGCAGAGAATTATGGACACAGCCCAGACCATCACACAAACCAACCTCCCTTCCATTGACTCCATCTACACCACGCTGCCTCGGCAAGGCCAGCAGCATAATCAAGGACAAGTCGCACACTGGAAACTCCCTCTTCTCCCCTCTCCCATCCGGCAAGAGGTACAGAAGTGTGAAAACGCACACCTCCAGATTCAGGGGCAGTTTCTCTCCAGCTGCTATTGTCGTTTATTGTCACCTGTGTCAGCGGGTACAGTGAAAAGCTTTTGTTGCCCGCTAACCAGTCGGCAGAAAGACAGTACATGAATACAATCAAGCCATTTAGAGGATATAGGTTTAAGATGAGAAGGGAAAGATTTAATAGGAACTTGAGGTACAACCTTTTCACAGAGAGGGGTGGGTATATAGAACGACCTGACAGAGGAGGTATTTGAGGCAGGTACTATAATATCATTTCACAGACACTAGAGACAATGATGTTTTGTTTTGTTTAGAAATACAGCGCGGATTACAGGCCCTTCGGCCGACCTGGTCCACGTCGACCAGCGATCCCCGCACATTAACACTATCCTACACCCACTAGGGACAATTTTTACATTTACCAAGACGATTAACGTACAAACCTGTACGCCTTTGGAGTGTGGGAGAAAACAGTAGATCTTGGAAAAATCCCACGCAGGTCACGGGGAGAACGTACAAACTCCGTACAGACAGCACCCGTAGTCGGGATCGAACCCGGGAGTCCGGCGCTGCATTCGCTATAAGGCAGCAACTCTACCGCTGCACCACCGTGACCGTCACCTATTTGTTCTTGGGTACAACGATAGCAAAGGTGGGATGGTTCGAACGCAGATGGGGTATCATCTATGGCTGTGTCCATTCATGTGTCCATAATTCTCTGCAATTTCTTGAGGTCTTAGATGGGCTGAAGGGCCTATTTCCATGCTCTATGATTCTAATTATGAGCTTTCAGAACTCTCTTGCTCAAAGGACAGTGCAAGTGGACATGGGCCAAGCACAGGCAGGTGGGACTAGCGGGGCTGGGGCATTGTTGGCCAGTGTGGGCAAGTTGGGCCGAGGGGCCTATGTCCACAATGTGTCACTCTGTCACTCTATGTAGGTTTTTGATCATCTAATGTTTTAAAGGTTACCCAGGACAGGCCATGAATGTGTTCATTTCATTCAATGATAGGGCATACGTGAGGTGTCAACAACCCACTCCTATTCCTAGTTCACATGTTCATACACTCAAACCAAAATGTAGTGTCGTCATTCAGTTCAAGTGATGGTTTTAGCAGAGTGCTGTACTTCCGTGATACAGTGGGCGGCACGTTGGCGCAGCGGTAGAGTTGCTGCCTCACAGTGCCAGAGGCCCGTGTTAAATCCTGACTACTAGTGCTGTCTGAACGGAGCTTGTACGTTCTCCCTGTGACCTGCGTAGGTTTTCTCCAGGAGCTCTGGCTTCTACCCACACTCCAAAGAAGTGCAGGTTTGTCGGTTAATTGGCTTCGGTAAAATTGAAAAATCATCCCTAGTATGTAGGATGGTGCTAGTATACCAGGATCGCTGGTCGGCGCAGACACGATGGGCCGAAGGGCCTGTTTCCGAGCTGGCTCTCTAAAGTCTAATATTTAGCTTCTACTCATCTCTCAGACTCTCTCAAACCTGCTGTGTATTTCCGGCATTTTCAGTTTACGTTTTATATTTTTCAGCATTTGCAATATTTGCGTTTGTTCTGGCTGTCACGTCTGGTTTTTATTGGGAAACCTCATGTCATTAGTTGAAATGTACTAGGAGCAGAATTAGGCCATTCGGCCCATCGAGTCTACTCCACCATTCAATCGTGGCTGATCTATCTCTCCCTCCTAACCCCATTCTCCTGCCTTCTCCCCATAACCCCTGACACCCGTACAAATCAAGAACCTATCTATCTACCTACACAAATGCCTTTTAAATGTTGTTATAGTACCTGTCTCAACTACTTCCCCAGGCAGCTCATTCCATATATCGCACCACCCTCTGTGTGTAAAAGTTGCCTCTCAGGTTCTTATTAAACCTTTCTCCTCTCACCTGAAGCTATGTCCTCTAGTTCTTGATTCAGGTACCCTTGGAAAAGTTGGGCTGAAGGGCCTACTTCCATGCTGTAAGACTCTATGATTATGGCTGATCTATACTAGGCTCTACTCCTCTTCTGTGCCAGTTTCCACAACCCTCAGTTCTTCAATGAAGATGGCCACTCTATCTTTCCCTCTCAACCCCATTCTCCTGCCTTCTCCCCACAACCCCGGATGCCCTTACTAATCAGGAATTTGTTAATCACCACCTTAATCATATCCATTGACTTGACAGCCGTCTGTGGCAATGAATTCCACAGATTCGCCACCATCTGACTAAATAGGTTTCTCATCACCTCTTTCTAAAGGGCCTGTCCCACTGTACGAGGTAATTCAAGAGTTCTCCCGAGTTTCCCCTGAATCGAACTCGGAGAATTACGGTAATAGCCGCTCGTAGGTACTCAGGGCTCTCGTGGACATTTTTCAACATGTTGAAAAATCTTCACGAGCTTACCGCGTTTCCCGAGTACCTGCCGTTAGCGTTATGAGCCGCTAAGAGATGTCCCCGAGCTCCGACGTACCCGCTACGTACATTCTACGTACTTACCATGAGTTTGATTTTTTTTTTTAACTCGGAAGAGCTCTTGAATTACCTCATACAGTGGGACTGGCCCTTAAAGGTATTCTGAGGCTGTGGCCTCTGGTCCTAGACTCTCCCACTAGTGGAAACAATGTCTGAATGGCATTGTCTAGACTCCTCCAGCGTTGCAAAACAACAGATAAAAATCAATGCAAGACTTCAAAACTGGAATCCACAGGTCACCACGACCAAGTGAGACAGATTTCTCAAACTTGCATCAAATTCCTTTCAACAAACATCTTCATGGGGAACAAGCTTCAAATTAAATGAAGCAGAGGCCTCGGAGTAGAGATTAAAGGAATAGACGTTCTCTGGTGTATTCTGGATAAAATATAAATGTGGAGGGAGACATGCCAAATTTCATTGCAGATACACTCAGACAGTGGGAACAGCGCAATTCAAATATTTAAACCCAAAATCGGCGCAGTGGCTGATCAAAACTTTTCCTGAAGATTTTTATTTCATAGTTGTCTCAGGAAGAATGCTTGTTTAGCTTTTAGCCCCTGTCCCACGGTGCGAGTTCACCCAAGAGCTCTCCCGAGTTTAAAAAAAAAAATCAAACTCGTGGTACTTCATCATGAGTATTTCTTTACTCTTGGACATTTTTCACACTGTTGAAAAAACTTCATGAGTTTCCGCGTTTCCCGAGTACCTGCGGTGAGCATTACGAGCCGTTACGAGACATCCACGAGCTCCGACGTGCCTGCTACGTACATTCTACGTACTTTTTTTTTAAACTCGGGAGAGCTCTTGTGTAAATTCGCATCGTGGGACAGGGCCTTTAGTTTAGTTTACTTTAGTTTAGAGATACAGCGCGGAAACAGGCCCTTCGGCCCACCGGGTTTGCTCCGACCAGCGATCCTCGCACATTTAAACTTTGGCCGAGCACAGCGGTAGAGTTGCTGCCTTACAGTGCCTGAGACCCGGGTTCGATCCTGACGGCGGGTGCTGCCTGTGCAGAGTTTGTACGCTCCCCCCGTGGCCTGCGTGGGTTTTCTCCGAGATCGTCAGCTTCCTCCCACGCTCCAAAGACGTACAGGTTTTGTAGATTAATTGGTTTAGTATAAATCTAAAATTATCCCCAGTGTGTGTAGGATAGTGTTAATGTGCGTGGATCGCTGGTTGGTGCAGACCCGGTGGGCCAAAGGGCCTGTTTCTATGCTGTATCATTAAAGTAAGCTAAACTAAACATTAGACTTTAGCCTAATTAACCTACAAGCCCATACATCTTTGGAGTGGGGGAGGAAACGGGAGCTCCTGGTGAAAACCCACGCATTCACAGGAAGAACGTACAAACTCCGTATGTTCACCCATGGTCAGGATCGAACCCGTGTCTCTAGCGCTGTGAGGCAGCAGCTCTACCGTTGTGCTATCGCCCCATCGCAAATGGGGAGTCGAGTCACCTGCATGCCCATGACCAGCTTTCCAAAATATACATCTGTGTAGGAAGGAACTGCAGATGCTGGTTTACACCGAAGATAGACACAAAATGCTGGAGTAACTCAGCACGCTTGGCAGCATCTCTGGAGAAAAGGAATAGGTGACGTTTTGGGTCGAGACCCTTCTTCAGACTGAAGAACATTGTGTTTAGTCTGAAGAGGTGTCTCGACCATAAATGTCACCAATTCCTTTTTCTGCAGAGATGCTGCCTGACCCGTTGAGTTACTCCAGCCTTTTGTGTTTATCTCCCAAAATATTGCTCTGTGCTAAAGCAAGATGTTCTCAGAGCCTCGTTGATGAATTCCCAGTCCATGTTTGATTAGAATGAAGAAGGAGTGGCGGGGATGGCATTGACAGTCTGGCTGTCACTCATCCGTAGTGACCCAGAATAAGTTACTGAAGAGGAGCATCACCTCACACACTATCCATTCACTGTCCACCTGTCTGCATCGATGTTAGGAGATCCTGTTGCAGCTATATACGATGTTGGTGAGGTCACATTTGCAGTATTGTGTTCAGTTCTGGGCACCATGTTGCTGGAAAGATATTGTGGAGGTTCCTGGGGTGTAGGTCACTCCCTGGTTCATCCCTCTCGGCACTTCATGGACAGGTCAGGGCGCGGCTCCCAGCTGCGAAGATAAGAGCAGGGATTTTTGGCGCGAGACCAGTCTTGAGTCTCTCACTGAAGCAGAGAGTAGTGTGCTGTGCTCATTAAAGCCTCTGCAGAATTTGCCTGTCTCCTCGCCTTCATTCCGGGCTCTCTCACCCACCCACCACAATGTTGACAAGTTGGAAAGCGTACAGAGATGATTTACGAGGATGTTGCCAGACTCAAGGGTCTGAGCTATAGGGAGAGGTTGAGTGAGCTAGGACTCTATGACTCTATTCCCTGGAGCACAGGAGGATGAAGTGCGATGTTATAGAGGTATATAAAATCTTGAGAGGAATAGATAGGTTGGATGCACAGAGTCTCTTGCCCAGAGTAGAGGAATGGAGAACCAGAGGCCATTGGTTTAAGGTGAGGAGGAAAAGATTTTATAGTAATCTGAAGGGTAAAGGGCCTGTCCCACGAGCATGCGACCTGCATGCGACAAGCGCGACCAAAAGGGCCGGTCCCACCAGCATGCGCCTGCATGCGGCGAGCGCGACCTAACGTGGTCGCTTGAGCCGTACGGCCTCGCGGGGCCGGTCTCACTTCGATCGCCGGAGCCGTATGGAGATGTGCGGAGCTGGTCCTGACATCGCGCGGGGCTCCGAAAAACTGACCGTGTTCAAAAATTCCGCGCGACAACGGCCTGCCGGCCCGCAGCCGCCTCGACGCCGTACGTCACGCGCGATATTTCCCGCGGACTTCGCTTGAACTTCATGTCACTCACTCGACCTCCGCGCGGCCCCAGCTTCTGGTTAGGTCGCGCTTGTCCCATGCAGGCGCATGCTGGTGGGACCGGCCCTTTAGGTCGCGCTTGCCGCATGCAGGTCGCATGCGCGTGGGACAGGCCCTTTACTTTTACATTGAAAGGGTGGTAGGTGTATGGAATGAGCTGCCAGAGGAGGTAGTTGAGGCAGGCTCTGTTGCAGCTTTTAAGAAGGTACATGGATAGCACAGGTTTTGAAAGATATGGGCCAAACGCAGGCAGTGGGACTAGTATAGGGCATGTTGATCGGTGTGGGCAAGCTGGGCCGGTGGGTTTGTTTGTTTACACACTGTATCACTCTGGGACTCAATGATACCACCCCCTGCCAAGCACTGGCTGCCTGATCTGTGGCAATTTGTGTGTCTTGCATTGACAACCTCGTCGGCCATAAAACTAGAGGCGGAACTGGTCATCCTTGACCCCCCCCCCCCCCCTTGGAATGCCTGAGAGAAATAGAGATGCATTGCCACGAAGTGAGCTCACTGCTACTTGCTGGCGTGACTGTTAAAGATAGAGGCAGTTCCTAACTAAAAGACAATGTGTCGGCTGTCAGACACTGTGAATCACCTTTGATTAATTCTTTCATGCTGCAAGCACGTCAAAAGGCAGAAGGTCTGACAACTGACCCCACTGATAAATGCTCTCATATTATCTTGCAATGCTACAAATCCTTCACTGTATTAGAAAAGTAAAAAAGTAATCTTGCATTGTTTAACCCAGCCAATTCAATTTGGTGATGCGACAAATGTTATTCCATGAGACCTCTGCAACTTGCTCTGAGTCACACTGCCATCAGGAGCGGAGACCCATGAATTATTCATCTTGTGCTCAGCATAAAACACCATTCTTCAAGCTATAAATTATCAGAAATGAGATGCCTGTATTATGTATAGGCTCTTGGAGGGGACAATGTTGGTGACCAAACACCAGGTCGAAGCTGCGATAACGTTTAACAACGTTGCGGTCACGATGGCGCAGCGAATACAGCGCCGGAGACGTGGGTTCAATCCCGACTACGAGTGCTATCTGCACGGAGTTTGTACGTTCTCCCCGAGACCTGCGTGGGTTTTCTCCGAGATCTTCAGTTTCCTCCCACACTCCAAAGCCGTGCAGGTTTGTAGGTGAATTGGCTTGGTATAAATGTAAAAATCGTCCCTCGTGAGTGTAGGATAGTGTTAACGTGCGGGGATCGCTGGTCGGCGTGGACCCGGTGGGCCGAAAGGACTGTATCCGCGCCGTATCTCCAAACTCGGTGGAGCCTAAAATTGTATCAGCAGTAACGTGATCTCTGCAATCGCGATACGTGATGTCTATGTTGAAACGACTGCTGGAACAGTTCATACCATCACTCTGTCAGACGAGATCTGTGCACAATGCAGACAATGTGGCTCCGATTGTGCAGGAGTGATGATGACAAACCTGTCAGCATTCACCGTTTTTAAACGATGATACTGACAGTACCTATTGTACTGCACATACACACACACACACACAGTTGAAGAATCACAATGGATATTGAAACTTACCGATTAGTTTAGCTTTCATTCAGAGATACAGCATGGAGCCAGGCCCTTTGGCTCATTGACCAGCACCGACCAGCGATCCATAGAAACATAGAAAATAGGTGCAGGAGTAGGCCATTCGGCCCTTCGAGCCAGCACCGCCATTCAATATGATCATGGCTGATCATCCAAAATCAGTACCCCGTTCCTGCCTTCTCCCCAAACCCCTTGATCCCCGCACACTAGCACTGTTTCAACACACACTAGGGACAATTTACATGTATACCAGGCTAATTAACCTGCAAACCTGTACGGCTTTTGAGTGTGGGAGGAAACAGAAGATCTTGGAGATAAACCCACACAGGTCACGGGGAGAACGTACAAACTATTACTATCCTGCACACCAGGGACAATTTAGCAATTTTATTACAGAAGCCAAATTAACCGACATACCTGTAGGCTTTTGGAGTGTGGGAGGAAACCTGAGCACCCGGAGAAAACCCACGCAGGTCACGGGGAGAATGTGCAAACTCCGCACAGTCAGCATCAGTAGTCGGGATCGAACCCAAGTCCCTGGCGCTGTAAGGCAGCATCTCTACCGCTGTGCCACTGTGACAGGGAAAATGTTCCCCATATTGGGGGAGTCCAGAACCAGGGGTCACAGTTTAGGAATAAGGGGTAGGCCATTTAGGACTGAGATGAGGAAAAACTTTTTCACCCAGAGAGTTGTGAATCTGTGGAATTCTCTGCCACAGAAGGCAGTGGAGGCCAATTCAGTGGATGTTTTCAAGAGAGAGTTAGATGTTGCTCTTAGGGCTAACGGAATCAAGGGATATGGGGAAAAAGCAGGAACGGGGTACTGATTTTGGCTGATTTGCCATAATCATATTGAATGATGGTGCCGGCTCGAAGGGCTGAATGGGCCTACTCCTGCATCTATTTTCTATGTTTCTATGACACCCCGGAGATGGTGAGTTGGATGTGGGGAGAGAGGACGTGCTGGTGGGAGGATGCACCAAGAGAACAATGGGGGCGTGAGACTGCCACTGTTGGAGTTTTCCAACCATTCTATAAAACCCTGTGGTTGAAACGCCAGTTTTTGTTTTCTCATACTGTTGTTGTGTTTAATGTTTAATAGGACGACAGATGGCACAATGGGCTAAGTGTTCGGCTGGCGACCGGAAGGTAGCCGGTTCGAATCCCGCTTGGAGTGCATACTGTCGTTGTGTCCTTGGGCAAGACACTTCACCCACCTTTGCCTGTGTGTGAATGTGTGTGAGTGATTGGTGGTGGGCGGAGGGGCCGTAGGTGCAGATTGGCAGCCACGCTTCCATCAGTCTGCCCCAGGGCAGCTGTGGCTACAGAAGTAGCTTACCACCACTGAGTGTGACTGAGGAGTGAATGAATAATGCGATGTAAAGCGCCTTGAGTATTAGAAAGGCGCTATATAAATCCCATCCATTATTATTATTATTAATGTTAATGAATAGGTTCATAAGTTCTAGAAGCAGAAACGAAACTAAACTAAAGCAGAATTAGGCCATTCGGCCCATCAAGTCTACTCCGCCATTCAATCATGGCTCATCTATCTTTCCCTCTCAACCCCATACCACGGATTCGCCACCGTCTGACTAAAGAAATTCCTCCTCATCTCCGAACAGGCCGAAGGATTTGTTTCCACGCTGTATCTCTAAACTAAACAAAACTAAACCTAACTAAAAATATCAGGCCGGTCAACTGATGACCTCACACAGAGTGGTTCCCTGATAGGCCAATTGTTGGTCTGTGTGGGCAAGTTGGGCCGAAGGGCCTGTTTCCATGCTGTATGTCTCAATGACAAATATTTGAAAGGGGGGGGGGGGGGAAACAAATCAGTTAATTGTTGTAGTATAAACATATTTTGTCGTATAAATATATATTTTCTCTCAGAAAGACATTGATAATGTGGGGGGCAGGCCTGGGAACAGCACTATCTAAGCTCGTGGCGTCTAGAATTCTGCCAAAATATCTCTTTCATTTGAAAGCTCTTAGCAGAACTACTTGACATGAAGGACTCCCAATGTACGATAGAGTGAACACATTCCTCATTGGCCCTGAAAACCTGCGTTCACAAATCTTGTTAGGGACCATCGCGCTACAGTTCTTATTTTATCAAGTCCAAGGAGAAACTCTTGATTGAGTTTATGTGATTTATCGGCAGAGTTTTATTGCATCAATTACCGGATTATTTTTTAACAAACAGCATTTATCTGATAATGGATGCACTCACATCATTGTACAGTCAGAGCAGGCTGAAGTGTTCTTAGTAAAAATGTACTAATGTTGCATTTTTAATGAAAATGCTGGCTGAATCCACAATCCTGATCCAATATGGTACAAGGATAAAGTGCTCGGCCTCTCTCAAGAGGAAGATTTTACTTTCTTGTTGCCGCCTGCTTGTGCTTTGGGTTTAGTTTTACGTTTATTGTTATTTAGTTTAGTTTAGTTTAGGGGTCAAGGGAAGAGCGTTCACATCGCGGCCCTGTTTCCACCAATCTTTCCACCAGCACGCACAAGAAGCGCAAGTCAGACACCATTGTATGCAGACGCCGAGATGTGTGTTCATCTCTGGCTGAACAACTTCTAATCTTGTGTGTGGACTCGATAAGAAGAAGAAGAAGTTTAGTTTAGAGATACAGCGCAGAAACAGACCCTTCAAAATTGTCCCTAGTGTGTGTAGGATATTGTTAATGTGCGGGGATCGCACCAAACCAAGATCCCGGCACACTAACACTATCCAACACACACTAAGAACAATTTTACATTTATACATTTATACCAAGCCAATTAACCAACAAACCTGTACGTTTTTGAAGTGTGGGAGGGAAACTGAAGATCTGGGAGAAAATCCACGCAGGTCACGGGGAGAATGTACAAACTCTGTACAGACTGCACCCGTAGTCAGGATCGAACACGGAGCTGTAAGGCAGCAACTCTACCGCTGCGCCATCGTGCCGCCCGTGCCTGTGCTTAGGGTTTAGGTTGATTATGGAATTCATTGCCACAGACGGCCGTGGAGGCCGTCAATGAATATTTTTAAGGCAGAGATTGACAAATTCTTGATTAGTTCGGGTGTCAGGGGTTATGTGGAGAGGGCAGAAGAAATGGGTTGAGAGGGAAAGCTAGATCAGCCACGATTACATGGCGGAGTAGACTTGATGGGCTGAATGGCCTAATTCTGCTCCAATAGCTTACGAAGTTGCGGCTTATTGTCCCATGGACCAAGGTAGAGTGAAAAGTTTTGCATGCTATCCTATCAGATCAGAAAATACCATCCATAATTACAACCAGGTCAAACTCAAGTGCAATAGGTATGGCAAAGGGAAGATACAGAGTGCAGAATATAGTTCTCAGCATTGTAGAGCAACAGTTCCATAGACAAAGTCTAATGGCCGCAATAGGGTGGAGGTGAATCGGACAGTCCCCTAGCTGATGTAAGATCATTCAGAAGTTTGATGACGGACTTGAAGAATATTTTTGTGACAAGGTTTTTTTTACACAGAGTGTGGTGGGGGGCATGGAATGCATTGTCAGCGGTGGTGCAGGTAGATACTACAGTGGTGTTTAAGATGCTTCTAGATAGGTACACGTTAGTGCAGGGAATAGAGGGATATGGACCATGTGGTCATAGGGTCCGTTCCTGCGCTGTACTGTTCTATGTTTCATGTTCTAGGTACAACACAGGAACTGGCCCTTCGGCCCACAATGTTTGTGCTGAATATGATGCCAAGTTAATCTGATCTCACCTGCCTGTACATGATGCTCTTTTGCTTGGGAAGATGGAGTCGGGCATCCTTTCTGAACCCCTGTAATGTTTAATGCTCACGGGTCTTAGTCCCTTCCTGCACATGCCCATCGGACTGCCCTGCTCCTCACCTGTGTTGACCTATAACCTTCCAGGCTTTGTCCTGCCCCTCCCCTCTTCCAACTTTTTCTCTCCTCTTTACAATTAGTCTGAAGAAGGTTCCCGACGCAAAGTGTCACCTATCCAGAGATGCTGCCTGACCCGCTGATTTACTCCAGCACTTTGTGCCCTATTGTGGTTTAGAAACATAGAAACATAGAAAATAGGTGCAGGAGTAGGCCATTTGGCCCTTCGAGCCTGCACCGCCATTCAATATGATCATGGCTGATCATCCAACTCAGTATCCTGTACCTGCCTTCTCTCCATACCCCCTGATCCCTTTAGCCACAAGGGCCACATCTAACTCCCTCTTAAATACAGCCAATGAACTGGCCTCAACTACCTTCTGTGACAGAGAATTCCACAGATTCACCACTCTCTGTGTGAAAAATGTTTTTCTCATCTCGGTCCTAAAAGATTTCCCCCTTTATCCTTAAACTGTGACCCCTTGTTCTGGACTTCCCCAACATCGGGAACAATCTTCCTGCATCTAGCCTGTCCAACCCCTTAAGAATGGTTTAACCAGCATCGGCAGTTCCTCCTTTCTTCTAATTTAAGAGGTGCCTTTTTGTTTCTTGTTTGTTTGGATAATTAGATGTTAAATTGCTTTTTATAGCTGTTGCTGACAAAATAATGATCCCTTTAATGGTGACTTTCTGCAGTGTTGTTCCGAGGGGAGGAAGACTATTTGCAATCTTCTGTGATTCATTTCCTTTTTTGTTCAGAGTTTTTTTATGGATGTGTTTGACTAAATTTGCTTTCAGATTGTTTCAATTCCAACAGCCATTTAGCTCTTTTTTTTATATTCCATTGATGTTTTACACTTGCTGGTTCTAATCCACGTTTTGTCTTTGTCCAAGTTATAATGAAGAGGATCTTTTCTTTCATTATCAACTGGAAACATTTAGCTTTGCTGCAAACATTTTGCTGTTTGGATTGCCACCACTCAATCATCGATCCATCTGAATGGGCCTAGATATGGAGGGGCATTTCAACTGCGTCAGTTTGTGGATGTTGCCTATACTCACAGACAGGAGAGTCACAGAGTCATAATGCGTGGGAACAGGCCCTTCGGCCCAACTTGCCCACACAGGCCAACATGTCCCCCATCTACACCAGTCCCACCTGCCTGCGTTTGGCCCATATCCCTGTCAGCCACATAGTCAGACAGAAGCCTACTCAGTTATTCTCGTTGGCACAACATATCCACTTGAGATAGACACAAAATGCAGCAGTAACTCATCGGGACAGGCAGCATCTCTGGAGAGAAGGAATGGGTGACGTTTCGTGCCTTCTTTAGTCTGAAGAAGGGTCTCGACCCGAAACGTCACCCATTCCTCCTCTCCAGAGATGCTGCCTGCCCCACTGAGTTAGTCCAGCATTTTGTGTCTTTCTTCTGTACTGTTCTATGTTATATAAGATGGTGGTTCACCACTATCTTCGCAAGAACATTTGGCTATGGTAAATATATTCTTTCTTACTGATATCTTTATCCTGTAAATTACTTTTTTTTAAATGGAAGTATGTTTGTGATACCAGAAAAATGAAGACCAGGAAGTTTGCTTTGCAATGCCGACATTTGCTCCAATTTTACTAACTTTAGACTTTAGAGATACAGTGCAGAAACGGGCCACTGAGAATGTGCCGACCTGCGATTACCCCCGTACACTAACTATCCAAGACACTAGGTCACACGGAGAACGTACACCATGTCGCCCACGTGGTCATGGGGAGAACGTACAAACTCTGTACAGACAACACCCGTAGTCAGGTCTCTGGCACTGTAAGGCAGCAACTTTACGCTGGTGGTAACAGAAATCTGATAATGGCCATCATTGACATGCCTTTAATGATAAACTGTAGATCAGTTATGACAGGCACATTTGAGCTGATTCCAGGAGATTTGAAGCTGCTATATTAGTAATGGGCCGAGCTATTTGTTAAAGTTAGTTTAGTTATTTTGGTTAGTTTAGTTATTTTATCGAAGCCAATTAATCTACAAATCTGAAGATAGACACAAAAGTCTGAAAAAAGGGGCTTGAACCGAAACGTCATCCAATCCTTCTCTCCAGAGATGCTGCCTGTCCCGCTGAGTTACTCCAGCATTTTGTGTCTATCTTCCGTTTCAACCAGCATCTGCAGTTCCTTCTTCCACAACCTGTATGTCTTTGGAGTGTGGGAGGAAACTGGAACCCACGCAGGTCTTGGGGAGAACATAGAAACATAGAAAATAGGTGCAGGAGTAGGCCATTAGGCCCTTCGAGCCTGCACCGCCATTCAATATGATCATGGCTGATCATCCAACTCAGTATCCTGTACCTGCCTTCTCTCCATACCCCCTGATCCCTTTAGCCACAAGGGCCACATCTAACTCAGTCTTAAATATAGCCAATGAACTGGCCTCAACTACTTTCTGTGGCAGAGAATTCCACAGATTCACCACTCTCCGTGTGAAAAAAGAAATTCTCATCTCGGTCCTATAAGACTTCCCCCTTATCCATAAACTGTGACCCCTTGTTCTGGACGTCCCCAACATCGGGAACAATCTTCCTGCATCTAGCCTGTCCAACCCCTTAAAAATTTTGTAAGTTTCTATAAGATCCCTCCTCAATCTACTAAATTCCAGCGAGTACAAGCCGAGTCTATCCAGTCTTTCTTCATATGAAAGTCCTGACATCCCAGGAATCAGTCTGGTGAACCTTCTCTGTACTCCCTCTATGGAAGAATGTCTTTCCTCAGATTAGGAGACCAAAACTGCACGCAATACTCCAGGTGTGGTCTCACCAAGGCCCTGTACAACTGCAGTAGAACCTCCCTGCTCCTATACTCAAATCCTTTTGCTATGAATGCCAACATACCATTCGCTTTCTTCACTGCCTGCTGCACCTGCATGCCTACTTTCAATGACTGATGTACGTACCAACTCCGTGCAGGCAGCTGTTAGGCAGCAGCCCTACTTCTGTGCCACCATGCCACCCTTAATAATGCTACATTAACAATGGGCTGAGCTATTTGTTAGATTTGGGATGGATAAGATAGAATGTATCAACTCACAGTGGGAAATGGAGTTAAAATTATGTCAAAAACAATGGAAAGATTATAAACGGTGGCGACCAATTTGAAGAAAATGCTTTCATCTGTGTATTAAGATTCTTGACGGACAAACGTCATATTCATTCTGTTATAAACGGCAAGTGACCATGGCTCATCAGTTTGTTGAAACTTTTTTTACATGATCTGAAAGAAAATGCTTCAATGTCAGTTCGTGCATTATCACTCAATTGGCTTGTTGGGGTTTAATGCTTTAGTTTAGCATGCAGAGTGCAAAATTGAAATGTGCAAACATGAAAAACTGTAATTAGCCTAAAATAACCAATGTGTATGTCAGGGGCTGTAATCATTGCTAGGGGAACAGAGATAGTTCTTTGTAATGATAATG
Source organism: Amblyraja radiata (assembly GCF_010909765.2). Lineage (NCBI taxonomy): Eukaryota > Metazoa > Chordata > Chondrichthyes > Rajiformes > Rajidae > Amblyraja > Amblyraja radiata. Next base: position 104,105,471 of record NC_045960.1, read on the forward strand.
TTTGCGTGTTAACAGCTGGCCTTCATCTGTAAAAACAAAAGTTCACTAATAATATGTTAAAAAATACACATCAATTTCCAATTTTATTCAACCCAGTGATTCAAATGAAAGATTAATTTCACAGCATAAAATTTAAATACAGTTGATTTTTTACAAAAGAACAATAAACCGAGTATGCATATCCTTGTCCTCATGAAATCACTAATGTAGCCGCTGCAGTGTATAAATAACATTTAAATTGTTTTTCCTCAATAGAAGAACATCTTCCGGAACAATATTATATTGCCGAGATATTATGTTTATAAGTACGAGGGGCAGAAATAGGCCATTCGCCCCATCAGCCTTCTCCCCATAACCTCTGACACCCGTACTAATCAAGAATGTTTTTCATATAAAAGATCGGAAACATGATTTGTAGTTTAATTGGCTTAGTATAATTGCCCCTAGTGTATGATGGATAATGTTAATGTGTAGGAGATCGGACTCGGTGTGACAAAGGATCTGTTTCTGCGCGTGTATCTAAACTGAACTGAACTGGTTCAGCACTGTTTTTATTTCTAAAGGGATGCTGCTTGTCTTGGAATAAACTCCCGTTTGCAATGGATGGCAGAGGATATCTGTGGCACTCTGACCTCCACATCTGTCATCAAAGGCACCTTGGAGTTTGCTCAACCGTGAGCTTGTTGCATTTTCATCCCGTCTCAAATAGGGAAGCTTGCTAGCATGTGACAGTTCACCAAGCAAGCTGGTTGAGAACTGACAAAGCTTATCCAACAGACTCAGTAAAAGGATTGGCTACACTTGGACATACTTTCATGATTTTACAATTGGAACCAAAATGCTCAACCACTTTAGCACTCTAGCTGCTGGGCTGAAAAGGATTGCCTCTTCATGCTGTCGAACACAGCATTTTGTATGAAAGAACATAACTTTCTTTGTACTGGGGAACAGTAACAACTGAACAACACCGACAGCACTTTGTTTTTGGTTCAGTTTAGAGATACAGCGTGGAAACAGGCCCCCTCTGCCCGCCGATTCCGTGCCGACCAGCCTTCCCGCACATTAACATTATCCTACACACACTAGGGGCAATTTACACTTATTCCAAGCCAATTAACCTGCAAACCTGTACGTCTTAAGGGGCTGTCCCACTGTACGAGGTAATTCAAGAGCTCTCCCGAGTTTAAAAAAAAAATCAAACTTGTTGTAAGCACGTAGAATGTACGTAGCGGGTACGTCGGAGCCTGGGATGTCTCTTGGCAGCTCGTAACGCTAACGGCAGGTACTCGGGAAACGCAGTAAGCTCGTGAAGACTCGTGAAGATTTTTTAACATGTTGAAACATGTCCACGAGAGCCCCAAGCACCGACAAGTTGCTATTACCGTAATTCTCCGAGTTCGAATCAGGGGAAACTCGTGAGGACTCGTGAATTAGCTCGCACAGTGGGACAACCCCTTTAGGAGAGTGGGAGGAAACCGGAGATCCCGGAGAAAACCCACGCAGGTCACAGGGAGAACCAGCGATCCCCGTCCACTTGCACTATCCTGCACGCTATAGGAATGTGTGATGACTCAAGATCTGTACATAAGTTGGTAAGCACACAGAGCTCAAATACAGAGTGTTTTGTTACCTGAAGCTCAGCAATGAATCTAAAGGGCCTGTCCCACTATACGAGTTTACCCAAGAGATCCCCCGAGTTTAAAAAAAAATCAAACTCGTGGTAAGTACGTAGAATGTACGTAGCGGGTACGTCAGAGCTTGGGACGTCTCTTAGCGGCTCGTAATGCTAACGGCAGGTACTCGGGAAACGCAGTAAGCTCGTGAAGTTTTATCAACGTTGAAAAATGTCCACGAGAGCCCTGAGTACCTACCAGCGGCTATTACCGTAATTCTTCGAATTCGAATCAGGGGAAACTCGGTAGAACTCTAGAATTACCTCGTACAGCGGGACAGGCCCTTAACTAGAGGCTGGACTAACTGAATAGATAATACCAGACCCTCAACCAGATGACTGTTTGAGTGTGCAGCGGCATGCAGTAAAACATGACATGGATCAACTCAACGAATACTGACGGATCTACACACACTACGGACCATTTACAATTTTTACAGAAGCCAATTAACCTGCACGTCTTTGGAATGTGGGAGGAAAATTGAAATCCCGGAGAAAACCCACACAGGTCACGGGAAGAACGTACAACTCCGTACAGGCAAGCACCCGTAGTCAGGATCGAACCCGTGTCTCTGGCGCTGTAAGGCAGCAACTCTACCACTGTGCCACCCTTGTGTAGGAAAGGTCTGTAGATACTGGTTTATACCGAAGATGAACTCAAAGTGCTTGGCAAAATAACTTGGCGGGTCAGGCAGCATCTCTGAAGAAGAGTTCTGACCCGAAACGTCATCCATCATTTTTCTCCAGAGATGCTGCCTGACCTGCTGAGTGTTATTCCAGCACTCTGTGTCTATCACCAGCACTTATTTTTGTGTGAGTTGCCTGGATCAATTCCTGAAGCAATTCCTGAACTGTAGGTCGAAGTCATAGATACATAAACAATAGGTGCAGGAGTAGGTCATTCGCCCCTTCGAGGCAGTACCGCCATTCAATGTGATCATGGCTGATCATCCACAATCAATATCCCGTTCCTGCCTTCTCCCCATATCCCTTAATTCCGCTATCCTGAGAGCTCTATCTAACTCTCTTTTGAGTTGGCTGGGACTCTATTCCTTGGAGCGCAGGTGGATAAGGGGTGATCTTATTGAGATGTCTAAAATCATGAGAGAAATAGATTTCCCCCTCACCTTAAACCTATTCCTTCGCTCCATAGATGCTGCCTCATCCGCTGAGTTTCTTCAGCATTTTCGTCTACCTTCGATTTTTCCAGCATCTGCAGTTCTTTCTTAAACAGAGGAATAGATCGGGTAGACCCACAGAGTATCTTGCCCAGAGTAGGTGAGGAGAACCAAAGGGTATAGGTTTAAGGAGAACGGGAAAAGATTTAATAGGAATCTGAGGGGTAACTTTTTCATACAAAGGGGTGGTGGATGTAGTTGAGGCTGGGACTATCCCAACATTTAAGAAACAGTTAGACCATATAACCATATGACAATTACAGCACGGAAACAGGCCATCTCGGCCCTTCTAGTCCATGCCGAAGACTTATTCTCCCCTAGTCCCATCTACCTGCGCTCAGACCATAACCCTCCATTCCTTTCCCATCCATATAATTATCCAATTTATTTTTAAATGATAAAATCGAACCTGACTCCACCACCTCCACTGGAAGCTCATTCCACACAGCTACCACTCTCTGAGTAAAGAAGTTCCCTCTCATGTTACCCCTAAACTTCTGTCCCTTAATTCTCAAGTCATGTCCTCTTGTTTGAATCGTCCCTACTCTCAGTGGGAAAAGTTTATCCATGTCAACTCTGTCTATCCCTCTCATCATTTTAAAGACCTCTATCAAGTCCCCCCTTAACCTTCTGCGCTCCAAAGAATAAAGACCTAACTTGTTCAACCTTTCTCTGTAACTTAGTTGCTGAAACCCGGGCAACATTCTAGACAGGTACATGGATAGGACAGGTTTGGAGGGATATGGACCAAAAGTGGGCGGGTGGGATTCGTGTGACTGGGACGTGTTGGCTGGTGTGGGCAAGTTTGTTGCAGGAAGGATGGGCGATGGCTATAGAGAGGGTGCAGGTTTACCAGAATGCTGCCTTGTTAGAGGATGTTAGCTATAAGGAGAGGTTGTACAAACTTGAATTGTTCTCTCTGGAGCGTCGGAGGCTGGGGGGGGGGATGTGGTAGAAGTACGTAAAATTATGAGATGCACAGATATGGTAGACAGTCAGATTCTTCGCCCCTAGAGCGGAAATGTCAAAGAATAGAGGGCATAGAATTAAGGTAAGAGAGACAAAGTTTAAAGGAGAAAAGTGAAGCCCAGAGTGGTGAATGCCTGGAATGTGTTGCCAGGGATGGTGATAGGAGGCAGACATGATAGTGGCATTGTACGGACTTTTATATAGGTACATGGATATGGAGAGATATGCTCATGAGCAGGCTGAGGAGGTCTTTCTAACTTGGCATCAAGTTTGGCATGGACATTGTGGGCCGAAGGGCCTGTTCCTGTGTTACATTATTCCAGTGTCATAGAGTCATACAGAGTGCAAACTGGCCCTTCGGCCTAACTTGCCCACACTGACCAACATGTCCCATCTCCACTGGTCCCACCTGCCTGCGTTTGCCCCATTTCCCTCGAAACCTGTCCTATCCATGTACCTGTCTAAATGTTTCTTTAGCATTGGGATAGTATTATCCTCAACTACCTTGTCCGACAGCTCGTTCAATACTCCTACCACACTTTGTTTGAAATGTTTACCCCTCAGGTTCCTATTAACTCTTTCCCCCCCCTCACTTTAAACCCATGTCCTCTGGCTCTTGATTCCCCTACTGAGGACAAGAGACTGTGTGCGTCTACCCGATCTATTCCTCTCATGATTTTGTACACCTCTATAAGGTCACCCCTCATCCTCCTGCGCTATGTTGAAACATGTTTGTTGGAATTACATATTTTTGCATTATGTATCGTTTATAGAAATAATCAAATATTGTTCAGTTGCATAATCAGTGCCATAGTCTAAAGCATGCGACCTGCATGCGGCAAGCGCAACCAAACCGGAAGCTGGGGCCACGCGGAGGTCGAGTGAGTGACGTGAAGTTCAAGCGAAGTCCGCGGGAAGTTTGCGCATGACGTACGACGTCAAGACACTGCGTACGGCGTTGAGACGCTGCGCACGCCCGTCGAGGCGGTGCGTACGGCGTCGAGGCGGTTGTGGGCCGACAGGCCGTTGCCGCCTGGAATTTTTGAACGGTCAGTTTTTCGGAGCCCCGCGCGATGTCGGGATCAGCTCCGCACAACTCCATACGGCTCCGGCGATCGAAGTGGGACCGGCCCCACAAGTCCGAATGGCTCAAGCGACCACATTAGTTCGCGCTTGCCGCATGGAGTCGCATGCTCGTGGGACAGGCCCTTTAAATTGATACAGCGTGGAAACAGGCCTTTCGGCCCAACTTGCCCACACTAGCCAACAATGTCCCAGCTACACTCACCCCCACCTGCCTGCTTTTGGCCCATATCCCTCCAAACCTGTCCTATCCATGTACCTGCCAACTGCTTCTTAAACGTTGGGATAATCCCTGCGTCAACTGCCTCCTCCGGCAGCTTGCATAATATCATCAAATGTTAACCACAACATTCTTGAGGTGGAGAGCTTTATTTAAAATAAAGGATATAATCTTTAATGCTCTAGTTTAAATTTGCCCCAGAAACAATATCACTAAAACAAATGGTTATTCGATTGGTAATTATGAAACCTTGCTGTGTATAAATGTGCAACAAGGATTTTTTTAAATATTGTGAAAATATAAAAATTGTTCAGCCGCTGTGAAGCCCGAAAATTACTACAGAAATACAAAATCTTATCCTTGAAGTTTAGATGCCATCAACCTAAGTATTTTTATGGTTATGGGAGTTCATTAAATGAGCAGTTTTATGTGGCTTACATTTAAGGCTTTGGAAAAATATACCTAAACTACAAATTGTTTAATGCTCAGAGCATTAATTATGACATTTGTTGATTTAAAAGGAGAATGTTGAAAACATAAAATTTTATAGGATCTGAATTGATCCCATATGTTCCAAATGGATGCTTCCAATTTTCATGTGTGTTGATATGGAGAGGATGTTTCCACTAAGATTGTAAGATCATAAGTGAGAGGAACAGAATTAGGCCATTCGGCCCATCAAGTCCACTCCGCCATTTAATCGTGGCTGATCTATCTCTCCCTCCTAACCCCATTCTCCTGCCTTCTTCCCATAACTCCTGACGACCGTACTAATCAAGAATCTATCTATCTATCTCTGCCTTAAATACAGTATATCCACTGACCTGACCTCCATAACCTTCTGTGGCAAAGAATTCCACACATTCCCCACCACACTAGCGGGAGAGTCTGGGTCATAGCCTCAGAATTAAAGGAGGTACCTTCAGAAATGAGGTGAGGTGGAATTTCTTTAGTCAGAGGGTGGCGGATATGTGGAATTCATTGCCACAGAAGGCTGTGGAGGCCAAGTCGATTAATATGTTTAAGGTGGAGATTGATAGATTTTTGATTAGTTCGGGGGTTATGGGGAAAAGACAGGGCAATGGAGAGGGAAAGATAGATCGTATTCAGGTGATCTACAAAGATGCTGCCTGATCTGCTGAGCTATTCCAACATTTTGTATCCTTTAATGTATTAACCAGCAATCTATAGTTAGGGGCTGCACAGTGGCTCAGCGGTAGAATTATTGTCTAACAGTGCCAGAGACCTGGCTTCTGAAGAAGGGTCTCGATCCAAAACGTCACCTACCCACGTTCTCCAGAGATGCTGCCTGACAAGCCGACAATCTGAAGAAGCCTCTCAACTCTATTCGCCTTCTTCTAAGATGCTGCTTGACCTGCTGAGTTCAGCCCCTGTCCCACGAGAGGAGACCTAAACAGCAACCTCTGGTGACCTTGCCCGACACCCAAAAAGAAATCAAGGTCGAGGTGACCTGCAACCTCCTCCCACCTCCCACACATAGGGTGAAAACCTTCCTCGACTATGAAGAAAATAATAAGATATATTTGGCTTGTACTATTGTAATGTACTGTACTTCTAATAAATAAAATTATATTTAAAAAAAAAAAGACTGAAGAAAACCGGCTTAGACTAGACCTGCGACTAAAAAATGATCGATTGGTAAAACAGCAACCTATTTTTAATCGAGGCAGGTTTTAAACATGATGAAAAAATAGCAGCAACCTAGATGAAGCCTCGACCACGATGAAACCACTTTCGACCATTAGGGAGAGTGACCAAAACCTCCGGTGGCCTCATGGAAACCTTGGGTGGCAGGCAAGGTCACCAGAGGTTGCTGTTTTGGTCTCCTAAGTGGGACGGGCTTTACTGAGCGCACTTTGTGTCCTGTCAATGTGAACCGTTGTGTAAGACGGCAACGAACAAACTTTGCACTAACGGTTTGTAGTCTTTGATTTATCCAGGTGGGGGGGGGGTCGGTTAAGGTACAGCCGCCCGGCTCTGGTGATTGTGGAGGAAAGGGAGGGATTTTACATCGGTAACGCTGTCTCGTTGTGTTTCGCCCGCAGGATCGCCGTACAGGGAAAAGATCACAATCGCCATTCTCCAGCTGCAGGAAGACGGCAAGCTGCACATGATGAAAGAGAAGTGGTGGAGGGGGAATGGCTGTCCGGAGGAAGAAAGCAAAGAGGCCAGTGCTCTAGGAGTCCAGAACATCGGGGGCATCTTTATAGTACTGGCTGCCGGCCTAGTGCTCTCCATCTTTGTAGCCGTCGGTGAATTCCTGTACAAGTCGAAAAAAAACGCACAGCTTGAGAAGGTAAAGGACTTGTCCAGGGCCCCCTTGAGTTACTGGAGATTGTATAATGCAGTCCAGTTGATTTTACAATAGTGCAAATTCTTATTATGTGTGTGTGTATATATAAATATACATATTCTCTCACGAGAGATTTTACTGAGACTTTCAGTGTAGGTTTGCTGAATTTGAACTTTGTACCACTAACAATAGTTAGTGACTTTGTGGAAGCCCACTTTTATTACATCTTCAAGGTGTATAATAGTGATTTTTCTGTTTTAACACAAACGACATCATTCGCTTATTGTGTGAGAAAATATGAGGGAATTAATAAGCGAGTTCGGTATTCCGACTGCGCATGCCCAGGTCATAGGTCACTGGATATAAACATTGGAGGGTGAGGATCTGCTGTGTGTTATATTTGGTTATCAGACCTTTGTTTCAGTGAGTGCTTTATGCTTCGTGCTGCTCCGTGGGATCGGGGTCGGGGTCGTGGTCAGGGTCGGGATAGGCAATCAGTTCCACTGGAGTTGCTTGTAGTCTTCTGGCATCAAAGGCCCTTGCTGGTGAAGGGTGTTGTGACTCAGACGGAGAGGTTTGGTGGCGGCGGGGGCCGAGCGCCGGCCACCGGCGGGGATGCACGCGGGGCACGACCTGAAACGTCACCCATTCCTTTTCACCGGCGAAGCACCCGGCACCGGGAGGGGTGGGCCAGCGGCCGCTGGGTGGGACGGGGGGTGGGGGGGCATGGCCCGCGACGCCGGGTCACAGGCTCGACCCGGGCTGCAGATAAGGCGCGGGTCTGTGCTCGCTCTCCCCGTCTCCCATTGGCATCTGCCCCTCTCTCTTTCTCGCTGTTACACCTGCTCTCCCGCCACCTGGCATCCCCCGTTCCTCAGATTAAATATATTTTTACACATAAATCATGAATAAAGATAAGAATTTACATACAGTTTATGCAACCAGCGCTTCATTCGCTTTTTTGTTTATAGGGAGTGACCTTTGACAAATCCCATGATTCCTTGCGTTTTTCGGAATACCAAACTCGCTTATTCTAATGGTGCATGAATAACTCCGCTCGCAATGCCCTCCATTTTTGTTCTATCTCTCTGAACTTAGAACTGCAAAAAGAAAAACCTTTCCATGTTTACCCTGTTGTATATGGTCTTCGATTCAATAAATGCAATTGTGTTCAGTAGTCATTGGCACTTCAGTGTATTTCAGTGCAGAGGAGGGCCATAAAGAGGTAGCAAATGTCACCCTGTTTAATAAACACAGATAAAAGAAAGCAGAGTGCATGAAAACAGCAGTCATTCAATCCATTTCTCAATTCATGTACATGTTGCCACTGATTCAGTGTATGTCAGATAATATGCTTTGGTAGCTGAATTCATGTTTGTCATTTATAACATTTTTGATTCATGTTGTGTTATTATTTAACCATGAGGCTCCGTCTCCGTTCTGCATCTCCTGAATTTTCCGTTCTAATTAAACACTGTTTTCATCCATAGAGGTGCAATGATTACCATGCCGATCCTAGATGCAATCAAATGTGTAGGAAGGAACTGCAGATGCTGGTATCAACCGAAGAAAGACACATAAAAGCTGGAGTAACTCAACGGGTCAGACATCTTTCATTCATTTGTTCTATATCTCTTGGTATCACTGTCAATATCTCTCGTTTCCCTATCCCCTGTCTCTCAGCCTGAAGCAGGGCGTCGACCCAAAACGTCAGCTATTCCCTCTCTCCAGAGATGCTGCCTGACCCGCTGAGTTACTCCAGCATTTTGTGTCTACCTTTGGTTTAAACCAGCACCTGCAGTTCCTTGCTACACAAACAATGCATAAGATTGTTTCTTAAACACAGGTTAAAATGCGTCGGAAGGAACTGCAGATGCCGATTGAAATCGAAGATAGGCACAAAAAAGCTGGAGTAACTCAGTGGCTCAGACATCTTTCATTAATTTGTTCTCTGTCTCTCGGTATCACTGTCAATATCTCTCGTTTCCCTTTCCCCTGACTCTCAGTCTGAAGAAGGGCATCGACCCGAAACATCACCTATTCGTTTTCTCCAGAGATGCCGCCTGAGCCGCTGAGTTACTCCAGCATTTTGTGTCTATCTGGGTGCAATAAAGTCAGGTCTTGCTCTTTCTCTGGCTGTGACGTTACAGCAAGTAAGAATAATCCTGGGGGCAAACTTTACCCCCTTGACTGCAGATGACAGATTGATCAAACAGTTCCACACTGATCGCCATCATAAACATTTAACATTATGTTGGAGTTAAATTTACTCACAGAGAAAATATGTTCAGTCATTTGAACTGCAATTAATAAGTTTATCCATCCTCATGAAGCCCTAGGCTTTTTAAAGATGTCACAGTGGCGCAGCGGTAGAGTTGCTGCCTTACAGCGCCAGAGACCCAGGTTCGATCCTGACTATGGGTACTGTCTGTACGGAGTTTGTACCCACTCCCCGTGACCTGTGTGGGTTTTCTCCGGGTTTTCTCCCTCGTTCCAAAGACGTACAGTTTTGTTGGTTAATTGGCCTCAGTTAAAACAAATGGTAAATTGTCCCTAGTGCGTAGGATAGTGCTAGTGTATGGGGATCGCTGGTCGGTGCGGACTCAGTGGGCCGAAGGGCCTGTTTCCGTGTTGTACCTCTAAACTAAGATCACAGCTCCAGCAAAGAGGAAACCAAAGGGTGATAGACTGTTGTACTCATTGCACTTCTATTTTTTTCTTCCTGTCATTTTAACTGATTTCTCCTGTTTATATTTGTCATGCAAAACTTACATCTTGTCACGTGTCGACATTTTTTCAGGACTCATTGTGCCTCGGGGGTTAAGTTGCCGGATGGGTGGTTTCTTCGAATCTCATCACCTGAGTGTCCTAATGAGTGGCAGAAGGAGTCACGTACTGATTAGAGAGCAAAGTTGGGGGGCTGAGCCATTGCTGTGCAGTCATTTAACAGGTTACGAGGTTTGACTGATTTACCGTGGCCAACCATGGAAGACGGAATTGTGAAATCCACTGTGTGTGTTGGGGGGGGGGGGTCTTTGGAAAAAAAAAGGTATCGCTTCAATGTTCTTTTCTGTATTCCTTTGCAAGATAATGTACCTGTTCCCTTTGCCAATTTAGACAAGAGGTCGCGGACTGGGAAGTGGGGATTAGTCGAAGTAACTTTTAGCCAGTTTTAACTCAATGGCTTCCATCTGTGCCATAATTCAACAAGTTGAAATCTAGACTTTGGGAATATTGAAATTCATAAGTTCTTAAGTTCTAGGAGCAGAATTATGCTATTCGGCCCATTGAGTCTACTCCGCCATTCAATCATGGCTGATCTAGCTCTCCCTCTCAACCCCATTCTCCTGCCTTCTCCCCATTCACCTCTGACACCCGTAATAATTAAGAATCTGTCAATCTCCGCCTTAAAAATATCGATAGACTTGGCCTCCACAACCGTTCGTGGCAATGAATTTCAGAGATTGACCACCCTCTGACGAAAGAAATTTTAAAGAAATGAAGATTTAAAATTTAAATTTAAAGAAATTGAAGTTCGTCCTTTAATTCTGAGGCTATGATCTCTGGTCCTAGGCTCTCCCACTATTGGAAACATCCTCTCCACATCCACTCTATCCAGGCCTTTCACCATATGGTAAGTTTCAATGAAGTGTCCCCTCATCCTTCTAAACTCCAGCGAGTACAGGCCCGGGGGCTCTGGTCCTAGACGCTCCCTCTAGTGGAAACATGGTCTTCTTTACTCTTCTTTAATTGTGTAATTTTGTTCTCACTGTTTGTGATCTTTGGGAACACCCTGGCTGGCCGGACGTAATAAAATCTAGGCTTGCCAAAGCCGAACCCTTGTTAGTGTATCAGGTGTTGACGGTCCCCTTGACTTGCCCATTCTACTTGATTGAAGTCAATTGGAAGTTCAGAACACCCAGAACCAACATCTAGTACTTGTTTCGATTTTTTTGTTTAGTTTATCGCCACATGTACTGAGCTACAGTGAAATGTTTTTGTTGCATGCTAACCAGTCATCAGAAAGATAATACATGATTACAATCAAGCCATCCACAGTGTACAGATACATGATAAAGGGAATAATGTTTATTGCAAGATAATGTCCAGTAATATCATTGTAAAGATAGTGATGTTGACAGTAGTTCAGGACTGCTCTCTAGTTGTTGATAGGATGGTTCAGTTGCCTGATAACAGCGGGGAAGAACCTGTCCCTGAATCTGGAGGCGTGCGTTATCACACGTCTACACCTCTTGCCTGATGGGAGAGGGGGGAAGAGGAAGTGGCCAGGGTGCGACTCGTCTTTGGTTATGCTGCTGGCCTTGCCGAGGCAGCGTGAGGTGTGGATGGAGTCAATTTAATACTGACACCCGCCAACGAACTTCTAGAGTGGAGAACAGTTTGACATAGAAGTATATAAAATCAGAAAAGTCATAGATATGATAGACATTCAGAACCTTTTCCCCAGGATGAAAGTACATTAAACCCTCACAGCAGAGTTGCGAGGAGATTAAATACTTGATTGTTATATATATATATATATACTAGACCAAGTGCAGACCCGTTGGGTCTGCTCCCCCAACGCACCCGTTCCCTACCCGTAGCCCCCACGGGAGACGTGGTCCTCCAACTCAAGCCGTTGCCGAACATAAGATTCCAGCACTCAGCAGTGCGGCTGTTTTTAAATGGCGTCTTTGAGGCGAGAGGCGGGCGCCAGCAGCCGTTATGGTCGCTGGCCAGCAGGAGGCGACATAATGAGTGAGTGGGGGGGGGGGGTGTATGATTTAATAAAAAAATTAGTACATAAAAAGAAAAAAAGTTTTGAGGAGTGCAAAATCGGATGTAAAGTGAATGAGCTAGCGACATGGAAAAAATGACGGAGTTTAATGACGGAGTGCTGGCGTAGCATGGAATCAAAGGCCGAATGTGGCACCCACAAGACAGCCAGAAACACACACAGCTGGACACGCACACAGTTTTAAATATAGATAGAAGATATATATATATAATATATAATAATTGTGGATGATCAGCCATATATATATATTTATATTTAGTTTTTGTATATGGATTGTTGTTGAATCAAAAGATGTTTTTGGTTATTTTATTTATTTATTTTTAATGTTACTTTAGGTTAATTGGCTTCAGTAAAATTGCATATTGTCCCTAGTGTGTGTGTGTGTGTGTAGGATAGTGCTAGTGTGCGGGAATCGCTGGTCGGCAAGGACTTAGTGGGCCGAAGAGCCTGTTTCTGTGCTGTGGAATCTGTGGAATTCTCTGACTCAGAGGGCTGTGGAGATCGGTTCTCTGAATGCGTTCAAGAGATAGTTAGATAGAGCTCTTAGACATAGTGGAGTCAGGGGATATGGGGAGAAGGCAGGAACGGGGTACTGATTGTGGATGATCATCCATGATCACAGTGAATCACAGCTGGCTCAAAGGGCTGAATGGCCCACTCCTGCACCTATTGTCTATTGTCATTACTATGTGAATACAATTGATTGTCCTATTGCAGGAGTTCCCAACCTTTTTCATCCCGTTTACCCCTGGCAACTTTAATAGCACATCACAATATTATCTCACTTATTTATGAACAGATACTGGTATACCAGAACCAAACACAGTCAGTCAATGAGAAAAAATATGTGCCAATCCAGAATCAACAAATTTACCCCCCAGGTAGGCAAAATTTACCCCTTGGGGGTAAATTCACCCCAGGTTGGCAACCCTTGCCCTATTGCCATCCTAAAACACCTGCAGAACCCAGAAGGTGGTGGTGGTGACAGCACTTGTGATGAGAAACAGTGACGATGTTTTAGGGTCAGTCACCTTAAATCAAAACTAAGACAAATCAGAAATCACACCTATGGCAGTGATAGATAGATTCTTGATTAGTACGGGTGTCAGGGGTTATGGGGAGAAGGCAGGAGAATAGGGTTAAGAGGGAGAGATAGATCAGCCATGGCCTAATTCTGCCCCTATCACTTATGAACGCCGATTTAAAGTCCTCACAGAAGCTGCTTGACTTACTTTAAAGGTCTTTATTCCTCGGAGTGCAGAAAGTTGAACACCTTATAGAGGTGTATGAAATCACGAGGAGAATAGCACAGAGTATTTTACCCAGAGTACGGGAATCAGAGGACACAGGTTTAAGGTGAGAGGGGAAAGATTCTATAGGGGGACATCTATGTCGCACAGAGTGTGGTGAGTATATGGAGCGAGCTGCCAGAGGAGATAGTTCAGGCAGGTACTACAACAACCTTTAAAAAGAGATATGGACAGCAACATGGCTAGGAAATAGTTAAAGATGTGGCCAAATGCCTGCAGGAGCGGCCCAGTGTAGATGGGGCATCGTGGTTTGCAAGAGCAAGTTGTGCCAAAGGGCCTGTTTCCATGCTGTATGGCACCATGAATCTGTTGAGTATTTCCAGCTATTCTCTCATGGTATCATTCATTCCCATAGCTTCTTGCAGTTTGTGCAGGGCACATTATTTTAAAATAATCCCGCTGCTTTTGTTTGATGGGAAGAAACGTACTAAATATTTTATCGAGATGTAAAGGACTGCAGATGCTAGAATCTTGAGCAAAAACACAAAGTGCTGGAGTAACTCAGCGGGGCAAGCAGCATTTCTGGAGGCCATGGATAAGTGACGTTTCGGGTCGGGAACATCATAATAGGCGACGTTTCGTAAGTTCATAAGTGATAGCAGAATTAGGCCATCGAGTCGACACTGCCATTCAATCATGGCTGATCTATCTTTGCCTCTTAACCCCATTCTCCTGCCTTCTCTCCATAACCCCTGACACCCATACTAACCAAAAATGCATCTATCGCTACCTTCAAAATATTCATTGACTTGGCCTCCATAGTCTTCTGTGGCAAAGAATTCCACAGATTCACCTCCCTCTGACCAAAAAAATTCCTCCTCATCTCCTCCCGAAAGTAACATCCTTTAATTCTGAGACTATGACCTCCGGTCCTAGACTCTCCCAATAGTGGAAACATCCTCTCCACGTCCACTCTCTCCAGGTCTGGACCTTCATGGATAGGCAACGTTTCAGGTCATGACACGTCTGAAGGGTCCCAACCCGAAACATCTCCGATTCATGTCCTTCAGAAATGGTGCCTGACTCGCCGAGTTCCTCCTGCACTTTGTGTTCTATACAAAATGTATTTTGTGTTCAATCTTTTGCCAAGATTGATAGGGTGATAAGGAAAAGGGATCTAAACTAACATGTAAATTCGCTTAAGATAGACACAAAATGTTGGAGTAACTCAGCGGGACCGGCAGCATCTCTGGGTAGAGGTAACGGGCGATGGTTTGGGTCGAGACCTTTCTTCAGACTGAGGGTCATAGAAACATAGAATATAGGTGCAGGAGGAGGCCATTCGGCCCTTCGAGCCAGCACCGCCATTCATTGTGATCATGGCTGATCATCCACAATCAGTAACCCGTGCCTGCCTTCTCCCCATATCCCTTGACTCCACCAGCCCCTAGAGCTCTATCTAACTCTTACACTTTTAAATTCATCCAGTGAATCGGCCTCCACTGCCCTCTGTGGCAGAGAATTCCACAAATTCACAACTCTCTGGGTGAAAAAGTTTTTTTCTCATCTCAGATTTAAATGGCCTCCCCTTTATTCTTAGACTGCGGCCCTTGGTTCTGGACTCCCCCAACATTGGGGACATTTTCCCTGCATCTAGCTTGCCCAGTCCTTTTATAATTTTATTTCTGTGAAAAACCTAGAAGTCCCCGGTTCCTCTGAGGGTCCTTCTATCCAGAGACGCTGCCTGTCCCGCAGGGGATATGGGCTCTTAAAAACAGGGCTCTTAAAAATAGCGGAGTCAGGAGATATTTAAAATGATGAGAGGGATAGACAGAGTTGACGTGGATAAGCTTTTCACATTGAGAGTAGGGACGATTCAAACAAGCGGACATGACTTGAGAATTAAAGGGACAGAAGTTTAGGGGTAACATGAGGAGGAACTTCTTTACTCAGAGAGTGGTAGCTGTGTGGAATGAGCTTCCAGTGGAAGTGGTGGAGGCAGGTTCGATTTTATCATTTAAAAATAAATTGGATAGGTATATGGACGGGAAAGGAATGGAGGGTTATGGTCTGAGTGCAGGTAGATGGGACTAGGGGAGAATAAGTGTTCGGCACGGACTAGAAGGGCCGAGATGGCCTGTTTCCGTGCTGTAATTGTTATATGGTTATATGGGGAGAAGGCAGGAACGGGGTATTGATTGGGGATGATCAGCCATGATCACATTGAATGGCGGTGCTGGCTCAAAGTGCTGAATGGCCTACTCCTGCACCTATTGTCTATTGTCTGTTGAGTTACTCTGACATTTTGTGTCTATCTTCGGTGTTTAAGCCAGCACCTGCAGTTCCTTCCCACACAGGTTGAAATTGCTGTCTCTTCAAAGCGTCTCATTTTCAGTCTTTAATCTTTCCCCCCCGCAGAGGTCCTTCTGTAGCGCCATGGTTGAGGAGCTCAGGTTGTCCCTGAAGTGCCAGCGGCGACTGAAGCACAGACCCCAGCCACCGGTCATAGCGAAGACGGAAGAGGTGATCAACATGCATACGTTCAACGACAGGAGGTTGCCCGGCAAGGAGACGATGGCATGAAGTGTCGAGAGTCCACACCCAGCACAAACAGTGATCTTTGTTCCCAATGACCTGCAAGAGTGTTTCCTGTGGAAATATGCAAACCGTGCCGAACAAGCGAGTTACCTCAAGTTGCCGCGTCGAGAAACAAACAAGTAAAATAAGAGACCTACCACATGACAAACAGGGTGATCAAAGCCAGGGTGATCCTGAAACCTTGTGAAGGACCAAAACTTGCAAATAAAATAAAGACTTCTTTTTTTCCCCTTCTTCCTTTCCACTTCATCAGTGATAGGAGCAGAATCAGGCCGTTCGGCCCATCAAGTCTACTCCACCATTCAATCATGGCTGATCTATCTCTCCCTCCTAACCCCATTCTCCTGCCTTCTCCCCATAACCCCTGACACCCGTCTCATCCCATCTCTCCCTCCCCCCCCCCCCCTCCACCCCGCGCCCCGTACAGGTTAATAAATTGTGATGGGAATGGAAAAGAGGGAATTTAAAAAAAAACCTAGGAAAGAAAACGGGAACTGACGTGGAGCTTTAGCTGAAGTACGGCGGTGCTGATATAATGTGCAGTCGCCGTAGCAGAGGGCCACTCAGAATTATGGAGGGCAAAGGTGACAGAGAACCTTGGAAACACGGCGAAAACCTTCTTGTGATTGCCCAAGTGTTTCCAGGCAACGCAAGGCAATAAACGTTTTCTGTCGGCTATTCGTTTTTCTTTCTCAAGAAACAAAACAAGGATCGGACTGCGACGAAACCCTCCAAAACGTAGAGCGACCATTAGTCGATTAACCTTGTTAAACAATGAGTGGGTTGTGAAGTACTTCTCCCAGGCTTGGACCATGAGGTAGGGTTTAATGTTCCGGTTTGCATACCTCGTTGTGGTAACCAGATGAATGTGTGTTTCTTCTCTCCCCTCCCCCCTGGCTTGTCGGAAGCAGCCCTTTCAAGTTGTGTCACCCACCTGTGTCCACATCAAGCCGAAGTGATTTTGACATCAGACCTCTCGACTTGGGTTGAATCTGCCAAGATTAATATGGATATAGGATTGTTCATCGACATGACCCACCCTCCCCCCCCCCCCCCCCCCCCCCCCCACCTCTCCATGGTAATACTACTGCAGGAGACTATTTTGTAGAATGCACTAAATCTCAAATCACCACTGCTACGACCTCCTTGTGGGCAGTTTTTCAAGATGTTCATGTTTATTTGTGGAAATGCAAGATTTATATGAAAATAGTTTTTGTATGGAATTTTTGTAATAATTTTTATCAAAAAAAATGAACACTCGGGCACTAAATCTCAATGGGTTTCCAATAGGCTGATAGCATACAGTGATGAACTATTGTGTGTAATAAAAAAGGCAATGTCTTGGCCATATCTTGTGATAATAAATGAAGTCCACACTGTGTATTGTCTGGAGTTTATGCACAAAGAGACAAGCGATGGAATAGACCAAAAGAAAAAAAGATATCTGAAGATTTCACACTCATTGGTTTACACAGGGTGGTTGGCGCCCAATTACAGTGTGCTTTGCTTGGGCAGCTTACAACCCAGCTTTGTGAAGAAGGGTCTCGACCCGATTACATTTCTCCAGAGGTGCTGTCTGACCCGCTGAGTTATGCCCCTGTCCCACTTAGGAACACTGAACGGAAACCTCTGGAGACTTTGCGCCCCACCCAAGGTTTCCGTGCGGTTCCCGGAGGTTGCAGGTGGTTGCCGGAGGTTGCAGGTAGTGGAAGCAGGTAGGGAGACTGACAAAAACCTCCGGGAACCTCACGGAAACCTTGGGTGGGGCGCAAAGTCTCCAGCGGTTTCCGTTCAGGTTTCCTAAGTGGGATAGGGGCTTTACTCCAGCTTTTTATGTCTATGAATATTGACTTCTCTAACTTCAAGTAACCCTTGCTTTCCCCCCTCTCTCCGTCCCTCCCCCATCCTAGTTCTCCGATTAGTCTGACTGTCCTCCTGATTAAATTTTATCTTTGTATGCCTCGTTGTCAACTTCCACACAGCTAACAATAATCTAGTCAACATTTTCCTTCATCTTCGTTCCCCTTTGATGTCTCGTTTTCGCACCTTACCCATCCATATCTCTATGTCTCCCTCTCCCCTGACTCCCAGTGTGAAGAAGGGGTCTCGACCCGAAACAACACCCATGCCTTCAGTGAAGTGACACTCCAGCATGTTGTGTCTATCTTTGGAAGTGTGTCTTATCTCTTTTTTCTCCTGATGTTATTGGGGAAATATTCTGAAAGAAATTCAGTGAGTAGTACAGAGTAGAAAAATATAGTGTTTATCCACATGCTGACGAACGGTGTGAAGTAGATCAAATTGTGTTTGATGTAATCGCAGCGAGTAATGTGAGAAAAAACATAGGGAAAGTGAATACATTTCATGTCTCTGACATCAAAGAATGCTGGACATATTGGAAAAACAGTGGAAACGGGTAAAAATAAACTATTCAATATTTCACACTAAATATTTTGCACTGGCTGTTTGGTGCTCAATAAAAGCGTGTTTTCTCCTGATATTATTGTGCAAATATTCTTAAAGAAAATTCTCCAAGTATTAAAGATTCCCTTTAAAAATCGAGCGGCATGGTGGTGTAGCGGGAGGAGCTACTGCCTTACACCGCCAAAGACCGGGTTCAATCCTGACTACGGGTGCTGTCTGTACGGAGTTTGCACGTTCTCCCCGTGACCTGCGTGGGGTTTCTCCGAGATCTCCGGTTTCCTCACACACTCCAAAGACGTGCAGGTTTGTGGGTTAATTGGCTTGGTATAAATGTAATAAAATGTCCCTCGTGTGTGTGTAGGATAGTGTCAGTGTGCGGGGATCGGTGGGCGGAGGGACCTGTTTCCGCGCAGTATCTCTAAACTAAACTAAATTAAAACGAAAAACTAGTGCAGAGAAAAAAAGCTGGTGTTTTTCCACTTGCTGATCAACAGTGTGAAATAGATCGATTTGTGTTCAATGTCATCGCATCAAGAAATTTCAGAAAAAAGATAGGAAAAACATATAAATTTCATGTCCCTAAAATCAGAGAAGGCTGGACATTTTCTCTCTTTTCTTTAACAATGGCTACAGATTCCTCCCTTTTGCCCCCCCCCCCCCCCCCCCCCCCCCCACATCCCCATGGTATGGTACTTTATTTGTGTCACAGAAGAGCAGGGAGGTTCTACTGCAGTTGTACAGGGTCTTGGTGAGACCACACCTGGAGTATTGCGTACAGTTTTGGTCTCCCAATCTGAGGAAAGACATTCTTGCCGTAGAGGGAGTACAGAGAAGGTTCACCAGACTGATTCCTGGGATGTCAGGACTTTCATATGAAGAAAGACTGGATAAACTCGGCTTGTACACGCTGGAATTCAGAAGATTGAGGGGGGATCTTATAGAAACTTACAAAATTCTTAAGGGGTTGGACAGGCTGGATGCAGGAAGATTATTCCCGATGTTGGGGAAGTCCAGAACTAGGGGTCACAGTTTAAGGATAAGAGCGAAGTCTTTTAGGACTGAGATGAGAAAATCATTTTTTACACAGAGAGTGGTGAATCTGTGGAATTCTCTGCCACAGAAGGTAGTTGAGGCCAGTTCATTGGCTATATTTAAGAGGGAGTTAGATGTGGCCCTTGTGGCTAAAGGGATCAGGGGGTATGGAGAGAAGGCAGGGATGGGATACTGAGTTGGATGATCAGCCATGATCATATCAAATGGCGGTGCAGGCTCGAAGGGCCGAATGGCCTACTCCTGCACCTATTTTCTATGTTCCTATGTTTCTATACTACGGTACAGTGAAATTCATTTTTGTACAGTCCACTACAAGTATCAGGATACATAAGCACTCAGATACATGTTAAATAAGCATCTCAACTTTTTGTACAGCAAGTGTACAAAAAGTTCCAGGTGAGGCAGAGGTTCACCTGCACCTCCTCCAACCACTGCTTCAACCGCATCCGCTGCTCCAGGTGTCAACTTCTCCACATCGGTGAGACCAGGCACAGTCTCGGCGATCGTCTTTCCCAACACCTCCGCTCAGTTCGCACTAACCTACCTGATCTCCCGGTGGCCCAGCAGTTCAATCCCCCTCACATTCTGTATCTGACCTTTCTGTACTGGGCCTCCTCCATTGCCAGAGTGAGGCCCAGTGCAAATTGGAGGAACAACACTTCGTATTTTGCTTAGGTAGTTTACACCCCAGCGGTATAAACATTGACTTCTCCAATTTCAGATAGTCCTTGCTTTCTCCCTCCTCCCCCTTCTCAGCTCTCCCACAAGCCCACTGTCTCCGCCTCTTCCTTTCATTTTCCCGTCCCCCCCCCCCCGCCATAAGTCTGAAGAAGGGTCTCAGCCCGAAACATCACCTATTCCTTCTCTCCATAGATGCTTCCTCACCCGCTGAGTTACTCCAGCATTTTTGTCTACTTTCGATTTTTGCAGCATCTGCAGTTCTCTCTTGAACAGTGTACAGCAGTAGTACACTGAGACAGTGGTTTTGGCAAATTATCCCAGGAATTAGTAGGTTAACCTATGATGAGCGTTTGTCAGCACTGGGCCTGCACTCGCAGGAGTTTAGAAGAATGAGGGGGGACCTCATTGAAGCACATACAGAATAGTGAAAGGCTTGGATAGAGTGGTACTGGAGAGGATGTTACCAATAGTGGGAGAGTCTAGAACTAGAGGTCATAGCCTCAGAATTAAAGGACGTTATTTTAGGAGGGGGATGAGGAGAAATTCCTTTAGTCGGAGGGTGGTAAATCTGTGGAATTCTTTGAAACAGAAGGCCGTGGAGGCCGTCAATGGATATTTTTAAGGCAGAGGTAGATAGATTCTTGATTTGTAGAGGTGTCGGAGGTTATGGGGAGAAGGCAGGAGAATGGGTTTAGGAGGGAGAGATAGATCAGCCATGATTGAGTGGCAGAGTAGATGGTGGGCCGAAAGGCCTAATTCTACTGCTATTCCTTATGACCTTATGAGTGCGAAGAACCTCCATTGCAAATAGATGCTAATGGCCAGAAATGGGCATGTAGGAAACATGCGGTACCCTAATTGGGCTGTTATTGACCCTGTTCTTCTGACGTGTGGTAGCTTAGGCTGCATCGTTAAGTATTATATTCGGCTTACTGGTTGTAGTAATTGAAAGTTCAGAGGGCTGAGTTTACATAGAAACATAGAAAATGTGTGCAGGAGTAGGCCATTTGGCCCTTCGAGCCAGCACCGCCATTCAACATGATCATGGCTGATCATCCACAATCAGTACCCCGTTCCTGCTTTCTCCCCATATCACTTGATTCGTTAGCCCCAAGAGCTTAATACAACTCTCGCTTGAAAATATCCAGTGAATTGACCTCCATTGCCTTCTGTGGCAGAGAATTTTACAGATTCACAACTCTCTGGGTGAAAAGGTTTTTCCTCATCTCAGTCCTAAAAAGCCTACCCCTTATTCCTAAACTGAGTTTACCAATAATGCTGGATCAATTTCATCTTCACTGCTAGGCATTTCAATCCTATTCCTTGTTTGCTATATTGTAAAGTGGTTGTATTTTGCATTCTACGATCGGCACAGTGGCGCAGCGGTAGAGTTGCTGCCTTACAGCATCAGAGACACGGGTTCGATCCTGACCACGGGTGCTGTCTGTGCGGAGTTTGTACGTTATCCCCGTGACCTGTGTGGGTTTTCTCCGGGTGCACTGGTTTCCTCCCACATTCCAAAGACGTATAGGTATGTAGGTTAATTGGCTTTGTAAAATTGTAAATTGTCCCTAGTGTGTGTAGGATAGTGTTATGGGCCTGTCTCACTTTCACGACCTAATTCACAAACATATTTTACTCGTGGACATTTTTCATCATGTTGAGAAAACGCCCCGACCTACTTGATGCCACGAGTACCTACGACTAGCATCACGACCTGCTACGACCTCCTATGACTCCTATGACCTCGTGATGACCATGCTGCGAGTATGAGTCAAGGGCAAACTCGGCAGAGGTCATGAATTAGGTCGTGAAAGTGGGACAGGCCCTTTAGTATGCGGGGCCTGTTTCCACACTGTACATCCTTGCCACGGGTGCTGTTTGCAAGGAGTTTGTACGTTCTCCCTGCGACCATATGGATTTTCTCCGGGTACTCCACTGCTTAGTAATGAAGAATAATCCCAAAATCAAAGCATTGCAGTAAAATATGACCAGAAAGCAGTTCGGTGACTTGGAAAGTGAACTATAGTTGCCATTCTTGATTCAGTAGTTACCTCTCCTCCATCCATTCCTGTAAATGTTTTCCTTGTCACACTCCATCAAAGGTGAGGCACCACAAGACATCCATCAGTGTGGACATGCATGCTCTGGCATGTGAACAAACATGGCAATAAATATTTTATTTAACAAGAGAGGAAAAAAAACTAGCTTGCAGAGAATTGGAAATGATACAATGGCATAAGAACTGAACGACAGATAAATATTACTGGGCAAGAAACATACAACAATTATTCAGTTTAAACTCTCTGTTCTCTGGATGCTTTCAAGAGAGAGCTAGATAGGGCTCTTAAAATTAGCAGAGTCAGGGGATATGGGGAGAAGGCAGGACCGGGGTACTGATTGGGGATGATCAGCCATGATCACATTGAATGGCGGTGCTGGCTCAAAGGGCCGAATGGCCTACTCCTGCACCTATTGTCTATTGTAAATGAAAGTTGGCCAAGTTAGAAATAAATAATCTTCCGTATATGCCCATTCATTTGATTTCCAAGCAGTCATAGTGTTCAAAGTCACAGATTTATTTAAAAAAAGTTGTGGGTGGCACAGCGGTAGAGTTGCTGCCTTACAGCGCCAGAGACCTGGGTCGATCCTGGCATGGGTGCTGTCTGTACGGAGTTTGTACGTTCTCCCTGTGACCGCGTGGGTTTTCTCCGGGTCCTCTGGTTTCCTCCTACACTCCAAAGACGTGTGGGTTAATTGACTTTTGTAAGTTGTCCCTAGTGTGTGTAGGATAGAACTTGTGTACCGGTAATCGTTGGTTTGTGCAGACTCAGCAGGCTGAAGGGCCTGTTTCCGTGCTGTATCACTCAGTTAAACTAAAGTTTCCTGGCCTTCACAAGGAACCGCAGATGCTGGTTTAGAAAAAAAAGTCACAAAATGTTGTAGTAACTTAGCAGATCAGGCAGTATCTCTGGAGAACATGGATAGGTTGACATCACTGGAGAACACAGATAACATCTTTACACATTCTCCGGAGATGCTGACTGACGCGCTGAGTGTCCCAGGGAGCGGCGTGAGTGTCGCGGGGAAAACGCGGGCCCCATCCACCCGCCGAACAACCGCTGGCACCGCCACCGACGACTGGAACGACCGACGACTGGAACGCGCCCCGGTTGGCCCGACTCACACCACGGGCCTCCCAGGGGACTGCGGAGAAGGAGCCTCAGTGGAGGCAATGATGGGAGCCTCGGCGTCGGCAGTGGGAGCCTTAACGCCAACAGGAGCCCCGCCGGTGGTGGGGCCTCGGCGGCAATGGGACCCTCGGCAGCGGCGAGACCCACCATCATCGGTCGGTGAGCAAGAGGGGGGGAGGGGAAGACAATGGTGTCCCGGAGTGGGGGGACTGCCGTGAGGGACTGTGGGAGAACAAAGGGGGGAGGGGAGAGGGCTCTAGTTTAGAATCCTCTGTCCAGTGGATAAGTCTGTGTTCGTTTGTTTATTCGTTCATTTGTTCCGGTGAAGGGGCTGTGCACACGGCGGACAAGCCAGACAACAGTCGCTTGCCTCTTTCTTTTTGTTTTCCCATTTATTTTCAAGTTTTTCATGTGCCTTGTGTGTTGTGACTGTCGGCAGACCAATTTCCCTCCTGGGATGTATAAAGTTTTATTGTATCGTACCGAGTTACTCTGGCAATTTGTCCCTTTTTTCCCAGGCCTTGAAGATGACTGGCTGGTCTTTGCCTGCCGTGCTTTGTCCTGCCTCTGCTCTCTCTCAGCTATCTTCCCCACCACCCTCCCCATCCACGAACACCATCAGACTGAAGAAGGGTCTTGACCCCAAACGTCACCTATCCATGTTCTCCAGAGATGCTGCCTGGCCTGCTGATTTACTCCAGCACTTTGTGTCATTTTGTGAAAACCAGCATCTGCAGTTCCTTGTTCCTACCTGGTTCGCTGCTGGGTGTGATGGTTAATTTACGGTGAGATCCTTCATCAAATAGGCCTGGAATCAAATTCCGTCCAGTGCAGCCTTTACCTCGAAGATAGACACAAAATGCTGGAGTAACTCAAAGGGTCAGACAGCATCTCTGGAGAAAATAGAATGTAATGTTCGGGTCGAGACCTTTCTTTACACTGAGATCCTCAGAGCTTCTCTCAAGAGATGCTGTCTGACCCGCTGAGTCACTCCAGCATTTTGGAGCTGGAGTGACTCAACAGTTTAAACCAGCATCTGCAGTTCCTTCCTCCACAGCCTTCACCTCTTTGTCTTTATCTGGAAAGATTCTGGACCCAGTGAGCTTAATCATAGTTCAAATATTGATGCACAAAATTGTCCAGTTTCAATATTGTGTAGGAAGGAACTGCAAATGCTGGTTTTTTATCAAAGATAGACAGAAAATGCTGACTAAAGAAGGGTTCCAACCCAAACGTCAACTATTCCTTTTCTCCAGAGATGCTGCCTGACCCGCCGAGTTACTCCAGCAATTTGCGTCTTATCTCCAGTATCAATATTGTTTGATCAGAACGGGTGAAACAGCTCAGAGGGAACACAAAGAAGGCAAGGGTGAAATCGAAATGCCAAGATAGGCCGTGTCGAAAGGAACTGCAGTTTTGGTTTACGAAGATAGACACAAAATGCTGGAGTAGCTCAGCGGGACAGGCAGCATCTCTGGAGAGAAGGAATGGGTGACGTTACGGGTCGACATACTTCTTCAGACTATTTCCTAAGAATTCATCCTATATTTCACAAGTTATTGACGATTCAAGTTTTAAAAAAAGGCAAAAAATGGTTCTCACACGCAGCCTTTTTCTAGGACTTTCCACTGACGATGTCACAATCCCACTCATAGTGCACCAATCACATTGGGCTCTCAAGCTGTCGAGTGGCACGATGACATCACAATGGGACGTTGCCAACGGTAACAGCAGTTTCTCACAGACAGCCTTTTTCCAGGGGCTTCCTGTGATGTTAATCACAGTGGGCTCTCAAACTACACCACCCGCCCCCTCCCCCCTCACCCCTCTCCCCTCTCCCCTCCCCCCTTTCCCTCCCCCCCCCGGGTTATTCATCCCGTCCCGCCCCTCCCCCCCTCCCACTCCCCCTCCCTGGTTAATCACACATCCTCGCCTCCTCCCCCCCACGGGTTATTCACACCCCCCGCCCCCTCCTCCCCCCCCCCCCAGGTTATTGATGATTAAAGTTTCAAAAAAAGCCAAAACCACCTTTTAAAACACCAGCTTACAGTAACGTCACAACGCACCCCCCCCCCCCCCCCCCAACAGTACAGTGAAACAGAATATTGCACCACCTGCCATTGGCGTCAGGAGGAGGCCTCATTTCAAAAACAGCTTCATCAGCTCCCCAACTCACACCAATGGGTTTGCACTTAGTCTAGTTGCCTCTAAAATTCTGATGTAGAAAATTGTGCGTCATTGCTAGCTTATGCAGCAAGTTCATAGGGTATAGGAGCAGAATTAGGTCTTTTGGCCCATCGAGTCTACTCCGCCATTCAATCATGGCTGACCTACCTCTCCCGAGGGGCCTATTTCCGCGCTGTATCTTTCTAAACTAAACATATCATACTTTAAATACCTTAAAGTAGATTAATGAAATGATTGAGGGCCTCTAATATGTGCTATGAAATAATTACCACATGTTGGGGATGGGCGGCTGATGTCAATACAATCCTTTGCTATAATTGATTTATTGAATTGGTGGAAAAATACAGCATGCAAACAGGTCATTCGGTTCACTGAGAACCCGCCAACTATCAATCACCTGTCCACACTATTTCTATGTTCGCCCACTTTCTCAGCCACATCAAAATACTAGGGGCAGTTTACAGGTTTGCAGAGGACAAGGAATCTGTAAACCGGCGTGTCTTTGGAATGCTGGATGAAACCGGAGCAACCAGAGGAATCCCGACACAGTCACAGGGAGTGTGTACAAACTCCATGCAGACCTGGACTGAACCAGTGTGTCTGATGCTGTGAGGCAGTGGTTCTATCAGCTGTGCTACCCTCATGCTCTTAATATAAGATATCACTAACACAAAATAACAATATGCTTTTGTGCTACCTCTCCAAATCCACCTTTACCCTGAGAAGCTGCAGACCATTTCTCGATATACTTTTAGTTTGGTTCAGAGTTACAGCGCGGAAACAGGCCCTTCGGCCAACTGAGTCCACACCGACCAGCGATTCCCACACACTAACACTATCCTACTTATAATAGGGACATTTTACATTTATTCCAAGCCAATTAACCTATAACCCTGAAGTCTGAAGAAGGGTTTCGGCCCGAAACGTCGCCTATTTCCTTCGCTCCATAGATGCTGCTGCACCCGCTGAGTTTCCCCAGCAATTTTGTGTACCTTCGATTTCCAGCATCTGCAGTTCCTTTTTGAACACGACAACCTATAACCCTGAATGTCTTTGGAGTGTGGGAGGAAACCGAAGATCCCGGAGGAAACCCACGCAGGTCACCGGGAGAATGTACAAAACTCACTATAGACATCGGCTGTGGTCAGAATCAAACCCGATTCCCTGGCGCTGTGAGGCAGCAACTCTGCCACTGCATCACTGTGCCACCATACTGGCTGATATTAATTTCACACTTTCATATTCTTTATTGTGGACCTTTATTATATGACACAACGCTAAAGTGGTTAAACATAGAAACATAGAAACATAGAAAACATAGAAATTAGGTGCAGGAGTAGGCCATTCGGCCCTTCGAGCCTGCACCGCCATTCAATATGATCATGGCTGATCATCCAACTCAGTATCCCGTACCTGCCTTCTCTCCATACCCTCTGATCCCCTTAGCCACAAGGGCCACATCTAACTCCCTCTTAAATATAGCCAATGAACTGGCCTCAACTACCCTCTGTGGCAGAGAGTTCCAGAGATTCACCACTCTCTGTGTGAAAAAAGTTTTTCTCATCTCGGTTTTAAAGGATTTCCCCCTTATCCTTAAGCTGTGACCCTCTTGTCCTGGACTTCCCCAGCATCGGGAACAATCTTCCTGCATCTAGCCTGTCCAACCCCTTAAGAATTTTGTACGTTTCTATAAGATCCCCTCTCAATCTCCTAAATTCTAGAGAGTATAAACCAAGTCTATCCAGTCTTTCTTCATAAGACAGTCCTGACATCCCAGGAATCAGTCTGGTGAAAAAGGAGAAAAATAACCACAGATTTATAGTGCAATCTGTTGCAGCTCTCCACCTTTCATGCAAATCAACTCTCTTTAGCTAATTTAGCTGTGGCCTTCATGAAATTGTACGGAAATTGGGTTTTTAATGCGTAGTTAATGAAATTGGACAAGACTGGAGCTGGAGTGAGAAAATGATCATGACGGCTTTTCGAGAATGGAACTGAGAATAGATCATTCGATTCACAAACGAAAGGCTAGATAAAAGCCCACATATATATATATATATCTCAATTCTAACATAGTTACTTGAATGGAGATATTTTAAGCATGTCCCTGTTCTTGCAGCTGGTTAATTCTTTTACCTGTGCGGTTTCAATGGCTTAGAGTTGTATGGCATGGCAACAGACCCTTCAGCCCCATTCATCAATGCCTACCAAGATGCGCCATCTAAACTAGTTCCTTTTGCCCCCATTTGGCACATATACCTCCAAACCTTTCCATTCCTTTCATATATTATGATATTATATGAGAATATATGATTTTATGTGATTTTACATATGATATTATATTATATTATGCTATGATGTTATATAATTTAATGTTATATTAAATTCCCCTGTTCCCCTGAAGGTGGAATCTCATGTAGATAGGGTGGTAAAGAAAGCTTTTGGTGTGCTTGCCTTTATAAATCAGAGCATTGAGTATAGAAGTTGGGATGTAATGTTAAAATTGTACAAGGCATTGGTGAGGCCAATTCTGGAGTATGGTGTACAATTTTGGTCACCTAATTATAGGAAGGATGTCAACAAAATAGAGAGAGTACAGAGGAGATTTACTATAACGTTGCCTGGGTTTCAGCAACTAAGTTACAGAGAAAGGTTGAACAAGTTAGGTCTTTATTCTTTGGAGCGCAGAAGGTTAAGGGGGGACTTGATAGAGGTCTTTAAAATGATGAGAGGAATAGACAGATATTCCTAAATAAATAAACACGTGGATAAGCTTTTCCCACTGAGAGTAGGGAAGATTCAAACAAGAGGGCATGACTTGAGAATGAAGGGACAGAAGTTTAGGGGTAACATGAGGGGGAACTTCTTTACTCAGAGAGTGGTAGCTGTGTGGAATGAGCTTCCAGTGGAGGTGGTGGAGGCAGGTTCGATTTTATCATTTAAAAATAAATTGGATAGTTATATGGACGGGAAAGGAATAGAGGGTTCTGGTCTGAGTGCAGGTAGATGGGACTAGGGGAGAATACGTGTTCGGCACGGACTAGAAGGGCCGAGATGGCCTGTTTCCGTGCTGTAATTGTTATATGGTTATATGGTTATATCAAATAACATTACAACATATAATTTTGTATCACATATGTTAAACATAGATGATATAACTTTATATATCACATAATGTTATATCCACTATATAACATTTAATATAATATTCTATATTAAAAGATGACAGTATATTTTAAATGCTTTTTATAGCAATTGCCTCAAATACCTCTTTGAGTAATTCATTCCATATACCCATATATCATATCCATCTTGACCTGAAACGTCACCCATTCCATAGATGCTGCCTCACCCGCTGAGTTACTCCAGCATTTTGTGTCTACCTTCTCATTCCATATCCTTATACCCACTACCCTCTGATGAAAACATTGCCCCTCAGGTTCATAGTAATCTTGCCCTTCTCACCTTAAACATATTACCTTAAGTTTTTGATTCCCTTACCCTGAATAAAATATATATTGTGCATTCACCCTATCTATTCCCCACATTATTTAATACACCTCTATAAGATACCCCTCGGCCTCCAGCACTCCAAGGAATAAAATCCTAGCCTGCCCAACCTCTCCCTGTAGCTCAGACCCTCAAGTCCTGGCATGCAAATCTTCTCTGCACTATTTCGAGCTTAATTCCATCCTTCTTGTTGCAGAGTGCCTAAAGTTAAACATTACCCTTCAAGTGTGGCTTCACTAATGCCTTGTACAACTGTAACATAATGATCCAACTTCTACACCAGTCTTTCCGCTGACTGGTTAGCACGCAACATAAACATTTCACTGTACCTCGGTACACGTGACAATAAACTAAACTCAATAATTCAATACTCATTGTACCAGGTCAAATTTAGTTTAGGTTAATAAGGAACTGCAGATGCTGGAAAATCGAAGGTATACAAAAATGCTTTCGGCCCAAAACGTTGCCTATTTCCTTCGCTCCATAGATGCTGCTGCACCCGCTGAGTTTCTCCAGCATTTTTGTGTACCTTAGTTTAGTTTAGTTAGATACAGAGCAGAAACAGGCTCTTTGGCCTAGCGATCCCCACACATGGTGGTGCAGCGGTAGAGTTGCTGCCTTACAGCGAATGCAGTACTGGAGACCCTGGTTCGATCCCCACTGTGGGTGCTATCTGTATGGGGTTTGTACGTTCTCCCCGTAACCTGCGTGGGTTATCTCCGAGATCTTCGGTTTCCTCTCACACTCCAAAGACGTACAGTTTTGTAGGTTAATTGGCTCGGTATAAATGTAACAATTGTCCCTAGTGGGTGAAGGCAGGGATCACTGGTCAGTGCAGACCCGGTGGGCTGAAGGGCCTGTTTCCTAAACTAAACTGTATTTCTAAACTAAAAATTAACACTATCCTGCACACACACTAGGGACAATTTACACTTATACCAAGCCAAGAGGGGTCTCGACCCAAAACGTCACCTATTCCTCCCGCTGAGTTACTCCAGATTTTTGTGACTACCTTCGGTTTAAACCAGCATCTGCAGCTTCTTCTTACACAATTAACCTACAAACCTGTACGGCTTTCGAGTGTGGGAGGAAGCCGGAGATCCCAGAAAAAACCCACGCAGGTCATGGGGAGAACGTAGAAACTCTTCGTACAGACAGCACCCGTAGTCAGGATGAAACCCAGGTCTCTGGCGCTGTAAGGCAGCAACTCAACCGCTGCTTCACCATGCCACCCACATCAACTTTTCTTAACATTATTTTCATTACCCAGCTTGTTATGGGTGGGTTTGGAAACAAAAATGTGTTTTTTTTAATCAAACTGAGATAGCTGCTGTTGTATGAATATCAAACAGCCCATAATCATATCTATCAGAGTTTAGAATCCTAGAGTTACTTCAGCAAAGGAGGAGAGAAGTCAGTCCAGATACACCTGTCTCCTCATAAAATAAACCAGTCAATCCTATTCACTTCCACTTTCATCAAGGCCTTGCAAACAATTTTCTTTCTATTCCCGTTTTATAATTCCTCTTAGATCAATATACCAGGGAGTATGCTCCCCCTTCCCATTCCTATGTGTGGGTTTTCTCCGAGATCTCCAATTTCCTCCCACACTCCAAAGACGTGCAGGTTTAAGAAAGAACTGCAGATGAAATCGAAGGTCGACACAAAATGCTGGAGAAACTCAGCGGGTGAGGCAGCATCTATGGAGTGAAGGAATTGGCGACGGTATAAATGTAAAACTCTGTCCCGAGTATGTGGGGATCGCTGGTCGGTGCGGACTCAGTGGGACAAAGGAGTTGTTTCCGTGCTGTATCTCTAAACTAAACTAAAACAGAGCGAAACATAGAACAGTACAGCTCAGAAACAGGTCCTTTGGCCCTTAATGACTGCAACATTTCCTGGGCATCTTGGAACAAAATGGCACCTCAAATGCCACCGGAAAAGTCACAACACACAATTTCTTATCTCATCGGATATAATCGAACATAGGAACAGGCACTTTAGCCTACAATACTTTTCATAATCTGGTAACTTCTATCAAATCATTTAAAAGTGCTCTCTCACCTCTCCATATTGCCTCACCCGCTGAGTTCCTTTTTCGTCTGCCTTCGATTTTTCCAGCATCTGCAGTTCTTTCTTAAACATTTAAACAAACTGAATCATCCTACCACAACCAGAGAGCAGTACTGACCTGCCATCTACCTCATTGGTGACCTTCGGACTATCCTTGATTGGACTTAGCTGGCTCTACCTTGCACTAAACGTTATTCCCTTATCACATATCTACACACTGTAAATGGCTCGATTATAATCATGTATTACCTTTCCGCTGACTGGATAGCACGCAACAAAAGCTTTTCACTGTACCTCGGTACACGTGACAATAAACTAAACGGACCTAAATTCATTTGTGCCATGGAAAACATTCCCAGATTTTCCAGTCTATTCTTGCAGTCGAATCACTCCCTTTCCTGGAACAGTTAGAAGATAGAACAGTATAAAACAAGAAAAGACATTTCGGCCCACAATGTTTTTTTGGATTAGATGTTAGAGAAACAGCATGGACATATTGTTTTAACCAGTATTTTACTACTTTGCACTCTGATTAGATGTTAAACTGCATTTTGTTGTACCTGTACTCGTATTTGTGCAAAGACAATAAAGTTTAATCTAATCTAATCTAATCTAATCTAATCTATGGAAATAGGCCGTTCGGCCCACTGCTCTGAGTCCCGGCCGACTAGCGATTCCCATACACTAGCACTATCCTACACACTCGGGACAATTTACAATCTTTAGCAAAGCCAATTAACCAACAAACCTGCACGTCTTTGGAGTGTGCGGGGAAACTGGAGCACCCGGAGAAAACCCACGCAGGTCACGGGGAGAACGTACAGACAAGCACCTGTAGTCAGGATTGAACCCTGGTCTGCAGAGCTGTAAGGCATCAACTCTACTGCTGCGCCACAGTGTCGGTGCTGTACCCGATGTCAAGACCAACTATTATCTACCTCCGTATCCCTCCATTCCCTGGATATCCATATGTCTATCCAAAATTATCTTCTCTGCTCTTGTAAATCATTTTCAGCACGCTCTCTAGCACCTTCACATAATGTGTGTTGATCACAATTGGATCTAATATCTCATGCGTGGTCTGTCCACTGTTTTAAAAAAACCTCACCATAATCTCTTTGGTAGTCTATGCCTTGATTTATTAAGGCCAGGATTTCATAACCTTTAGTTAGAGCTCTCACATCATATCATTCTGAAGTTAAATGTACATACAGATCCCTCAGTTCCAGTATATTGATTAGAACTGTGCTATTTAATCTATCCGTGTTCTTTCAGCTAAAACATTGTTTCACACTCAATTTCATAGACAGTTCATAGACATAGATAGAGTCACACACTTGTCTTTAACAGGTGGCACAGCGGTAGAGCTACTGCCTCACATCACCAGAGACCCGGGTTTGATCCTGACTGCGGGTGCTGTCTGTACGGAGTTTGAACGTTCTCCCCAAGACCCGAGATTTCCTCCCACACTCCAAAAACGTACAGGTTTGTAGGTTAATTGGCTTGGTTGTAAGCCCCCATCGGTCATGACTGACCATGGGTGATGCATCCTGGTCGGATGCAAGCCTGGGCGATGTCATATGGAGGACAGGCTGTTGCCCATGCAGCACGTCCCCCCTCTCCACGTCGCTGATCGATCCAAAGGAACAACAGGGCCGTTACAGTTTGGCACCAGCGCCGTCGCAGGAACTGCCAGAGCGAGGTTGTAGACAACGACGAACTGCCTTAGGGGCTCCGACTCCGGATTTTCTTGAGGTTTACTCCTGGAGCCTTTTCCATGACTGGATATGGCCACAAGGCAGTGGAGGTTTTTAAATCAGAGTTTTCCCTCTCCTAGATGGACTGCCTTCGCAGGCTGAAAAGCCCCATCTGCCCGAGACTCGTGGCGGCGGGAGTGTCTACCTTCCCGTGCAGGTCTATAGCACCTGCCCATTGGCTTGGTATAAATGTTAAAAAAGAATGCCCCTAGTAGTGCTAATGTGCGGGGATCGCTGGTAGGTATGGACTTGATGGGCTGAAGGGCCTGTTTCCGCGCTGTTTCTATAAAATAATAAAAGTTAACTATTACTTCTCTGCATATTTTGCTCGTCTACATCCTCTATATAGCTGTCTGGAGGGGTGCAGCTACAGGGGGAGGTTGGACCGACTTGGGGTGTTTTCTCTGGAACGTCGGAGGTTCAGGGGAGACCTGATCGAAGTATATAAAGTTATGAGAGGCATAGATAGAGTAGACAGTCAGAACCTTTTACCCAGGCTGGAATTGTCCAACACATAGCAAGAAGGTAAGAGGGGGTTGATTTAATGGTGATGTGCAGGGCAATTTATTTGAGCAGAGAGTAGTGGAGGTCTGGAATGCATTACCAGGGGTGGTGGTGGAGGCAGATATGATAGTGCCATTTAAGAGACATATCGAAGTGCAGGGAATAGAAAGATATGGACCATATACAGGCAGGCGGGTTCAGTTTAACGACATTGTGTTCGGCACAAGCATTGTGGGTTGTTTCCTGTGCTGTTTTGTTCTCTGTTCTACGTTCTATATCTACTACAGCTCTAGGATTAATCCCATTTTTATATTTTGAAATCAAATCCTGCTCGTTTACACTCAAGTCTTTACTATGTATCAACAAAACTAAGGTCAAAGATTTGAGCTTTGGAGAAAGCCAATGTCCACCCACATACGGTGGGTAGACCATTTTCTATGGACTACGTAGCGAATGTACAGTACTCTACTTTCTGATTGTAGTAACGTTCTTGAACTGAACCCTGCCCGTGTTCTCTAGAGATGCTGCCTAACCCGCTGTGCTACTCCACCACTTTGCGGCTCTTTTTGTAAACCAGCATCTGCAGTTCCTGTGTACCAGTTTACCAGTTTAGTCTATTGTCACGTGTACCGAGGTACAGTGAAAAGCTTTTGTTGCATGATAGCCAGTCAGCGGAAAGGCAGTACATGATTACATTCGATCCATTTGCAGTGTATAGACCCATGATAAGGGACTAACGTTTCATGCAAGAAGCTGCAGATGTTGGTTTACACCAAAGATAGACACAAAAAGCTGGAGTAACTCAGAGGGACAGGCAGCATCTCTGGAGAAAAGGAATGGGGGACGTTTTGGATCGAGACCCTTCTTTGGACCTGACCCGATACATCACCCATTCCTTCTCTCCAGAGATGCTGCCTGTTCCGCTGAGTTGCTCCAGCATTTTGTGTCTATCTGCAGTTCCTTGTGTCTACATTTATTTATACTACTTCTTATCCCTTTTGTTTCATGATTATCTGCTTTGTTAACTAGTGGGGCTCAGCAAACAACCACTGAAAACCCATCTAGATGACAGCAACTACATTCCGTGACTTGGATAGGCTGGGTGAGTGGGCAAATGCATGGCAGATGCAGTAAAATGTGGATAAATGTGAGGTTATCCACTTTGGTGGCAAAAACAGGAAAGTAGACTATTATCTGAATGGTGGCCTACTAGGAAAATGAGAGATGCAACGAGACCTGGGTGTCATGGTACACCAGTCATTAAAAGTAGGCATGCAGGTGCAGCAGGCAGTGAAGAAAGCGAATGGTATGTTAGCATTCATAGCAAAAGGATTTGAGTATAGGAGCAGGGAGGTTCTACTGCAGTGAGACCACACCTGGAGTATTGCGTACAGTTTTGGTCTCCTAATCCGAGGAAAGACATTCTTGCCATAGAGGGAGTACACAGAAGGTTCACCAGACTGATTACTGGGATGTCAGGACTTTCATATGAAGAAAGACTGGATAGATTCGGCTTGTACTCGCTAGAATTTAGAAGATTGAGGGGGGATCTTATAGAAACTTACAAAATTCTTAAGTGGTTGGATGGACTAGATGCAGGAAGATTGTTCGGGGAAGTCCAGAACAAGGGATCGCTGTTTAAGGATAAGGGGGAAATCTTTTAGGACTGAGATGAGAAAAACATTTTTCACACAGAGAGTGGTGAATCTCTGGAATTCTCTGCCACAGAAGGTAGTTGAGGCCAGTTCATTGACTATATTTAAGAGGGAGTTAGATGTGGCCCTTGTGGCTAAAGGTATCAGGGGGTATGGAGAGAAGGCAGGTACGGGATACTGAGTTGGATGATCAGCCATGATCATATTGAATGGCGGTGCAGGCTCGAAGGGCCGAATGGCCTCCTCCTGCACCTATTTTCTATATTTCTATGTTTCTAAACCTTCCTGGAACCATACCACAAATTCAAACACACTAGATAATCACCTTTTTTTAAACATGCCGTGTTTTCTTTATTAACTCCAGTACCGTCAAGTAGCTACTAATTTGTTATCCTTTTAATTGTATCTAACAAGTTCTCCACAACTGAAGTTAAACTTACCAGCATCTAATTACCGGCCATGTTAGAACCATAAGAGTTGTCCAGCAAATATAGAACATAAAACACGGAATACACAGCACAGCAACGGGCCCTTTGGCCAACAATGTGCTGGACATACTGCCAAAAACATCTCTCATACCCGAGCCAGCTGCCTGCCCCTTTTCCGGGGTTATGTCCGTGCCCGGGTGGGATTAGAAAGGGAATACGCCCTGTCTGCGGGCACCCTGAGGGAGTTCCGGGACCGCTGGGCTCCGCAGGGTGTTGAATGTATCCTCAATAAGGATTGTATCATAGTTGTATAGTAGTTTATTACATGTTTGTATTGTATTATGGTGGTGGGTTCTGGCTTGTTTTATTGTAGTGTAATATTATTTTTTAATAATTGAATAAATTTATATTAAAAAAAAAAAAAAAAAAAATCTGTCTGCACATAATCCATATCCTCAATTCCATGCACATCCATGTGCCAATCCAAAGGCTCTTAAATGTTCATATGGTTATGTTCATAAGTTCTAGGAGCAGAATAGACAATAGACAATAGACAATAGGTACAGGAGAGGGCCCTTTGGCCCTTTGAGCCAGCACCGCCGTTCAATGTGATCATGGCTGGATTCCTAGATTCCTAGATTCCTTTATTTGTCATTCAGACCTTTCGGTCTGAACGAAATTTCGTTGCCTGCAGTCATACATATAATAATAAATAACAAAACACACAATAAACACAAATTAACATCCACCACAGTGTGTTCACCAGGCACCTCCTCACTGTGATGGAGGCTGATCATCCCCAATCAGTACCCCGTTCCTGCCTTCTCCCCATATCCCCTTACCCCGCTATTTTTAAGAGCCCTATCTAGCTCTCTCTTGAAAGCATCCAGAGAACCTGCCTCCACCGCCCTCTGAGGCAGAGAATTCCACAGACTCACCACTCTCTGTGAGAAAAAGTGTTTCCTCGTCTCCATTCTAAATGGCTTACTCCTTATTCTTAAACTGTGGCCCCTGGTTCTGGACTCCCCCAACATCGGGAACATGTTTCCTGCCTCTAGCGTGTCCAAGCCCTTAACAATCTTATATGTTTCAATGAGATACCCTCTCATCCTTCTAAACTCCAGAGCGTACAAGCCCAGCTGCTCCAGTCTCTCAGCATATGACAGTCCCGCCATCCCGGGAATTAACCTTGTAAACCTACGCTGCACTCCCTCAATAGCAAGAATGTCCTTCCTCAAATTAGGTCATTCATCCCACCAAGTCTACTCCGTCATTCAATCATGGCTGATCTATCTTTCTCTCTCAACCCTATTATCTTGCCTTCTCCTCATAACGCCTGACACACATACTAATCAAGAATCTGTCAATTTCTGCCTTGAAATTCTCCATCGATTGCCTCCGGAGCCTTCTGTAGCAATGAATTCCACAGATTCACCACCCTCTGACTAAAGAAGTTTATCCTCATCTCCTTCCTCAAGGAACATCCTGTAATTCTGAGGCTGTGACCTCTGGTCGTAGACTCCCCCACTAGTGGAAATATCCTCTCCACATCCACATCCAGGCCTTTCACTATTCGGTAAGTTCCATCTAACTTCAGCTTCTTGGACGTCATGGACAAGTTGGGCCGGATGGCCTGTTTCTGTACTAGTTGACTATGAGCCTATGACTACATGAAGACTGTTGCATACAAAGGTGGTCAGTTTGTGTGACATTTCAATGTGTAGGAAGGAACTCCAGATGCTGGTTCACACACCGAAGGTAGAAACAAAATGTTGTATCTGCGGGTCTGGAGAAAAGGAATAGGTGACGTTTTGGGTCTGAAGAAGGGTCTCTACCCGAAACGTCACCTATTTCTGTTCTCCGGAGATGCTGCTCGAGCTGCTGAGTTACTCCAGCCTTTTTTGTCCATCCTCACATTTCAGTTCTTTTAAAAAAAATTCTCCAGCAAGTTGATCTTTGCAGCTTTGTAACTTTCACCTAACTTCTCTGCTCGCTAGACTAATAAGTGGGACACAGTTGCTGAGGATAAAAAAAATTAGGCCAGTTCATTATAGCAGCTGAAACGAGAACTGAAAGAGCTGTAAGGGCCAGAGGTGAAGCGAATGAAGACAATTACACGAGAAAATGGGCTGAGAACAGGGACTGTTCGTCTTGGAACCATGCCCTTTAATCTTAGCAAGGTGGGCTCCAGTCCTCATCATTCCCAAGAGATAAGATAAATGTCTCTTTTCTGCAAAAAGCTATCTACAATTTCAATAGAAATTAACTGGAGCATTCTCAATCCAGGTTCGAATGAACATGAGTGTGATGAAGAAAACTGGTGAGGCAAAATTGTCCTCTGCATTGCGA
This sequence comes from Amblyraja radiata, assembly GCF_010909765.2. Lineage (NCBI taxonomy): Eukaryota > Metazoa > Chordata > Chondrichthyes > Rajiformes > Rajidae > Amblyraja > Amblyraja radiata. The sequence goes on from NC_045960.1 coordinate 104,143,368, forward strand.
CTAATGTAACAATCTCGCAAGGAAATTGCAGGGCTAATGTCGATGGGTCGGGACAGACTTTGGCATTTGAAAGCTGGATGGCTGGCAGGGACGTTTGTCCAGATAGAATAGAATAGAATAGAATAGAATAGTTTCTTTATTGTCATTGTAACATGAACCATGTACAACGAAATTGTAAAATGTCAGCCAGTCAGTGCACCATTCAAACATTTCTAAAAGCTAACGATACATACAAGGTAAAATATTTAAAAAAGATAAACAACTAAAATAAATATCATAAAAATAGCACGCATAAACACCCAGCCCTACATCCTTCTGTCGATTTCACAGTCTCTTAGTATGTATCGCCCCTGCGTTCCTTGGCGGCTACATTTAGTGCCTTTATAGCAGTGGGGTAAAAACTGTTTTTAAGTCTGTTTGTCCTTGTCCTTGTAGATCTGTACCGTCTGCCTGACGGTAACAGTTCAAACAGGGAGTGTCCGGGGTGGGAAATGTCCTTTATAATACTCTGGGATTTTTTGATGCAGCGGGAACTGTGTAAGTCCTCCAAACGTGACTCCTCAGACGTGACTCAGTCTGAAGAAGGGTCTCGACCCTGATACATCACCCATTCCCTCTCTCCAGAGATGCGGCCTGTCCCGTTGAGTTACTCCAGCATTTTGTGTCTATCTTCTATTTCTCCTCTCAACAGCACAGTGAGATCTTATACCTTTTAGACACAAAGGTTTAAAGAAACAATTAACTGCAGATTCAATGGTTTTAATTACCAGCTTTAACATTGATGCGTTCCCAGGTGTACAACAAGACCTATTCATTGTAGCTGACTGACAATAGATTTAGCCTCATCCAAATTTTTAATATACAACATGTAGATTAAGCACCGACCCCTGCGGAACTCCGCTAGTCGTAGGCAGCCAACCAGAAAAAGCTTCCTCTATTGCCACTCTTTGCCTTCTGCCATCCAGCCAACTTGCTATCCATGCTAGTATCTGCCCTTTGATACCATGGGCTCTCATCTTCCTTATCAGCCTCCCATGTGGCACCTTATCAGAGGCTGATAAAGCTTCAGAGAGAAGAGGAAATATTGTTAGTATTATTCATGTTAATACTCAGTACACTTTTATTTGACTTTTTAAAAGATTCCAAGCAATGCTTAAATACATTTTTCAGTGAACTCATTAAGTTTATCGGGAGCATAGGATATGTTAAAGGCATATTAAAATAATAACGTATATATATAGATACTGAGATAGATATAGAGATAGGTATATATAGATACTGTTTGACTTGCTGAGTTATTTCAGCATTACGAATGCCTTACAGCCCCAGAGACCCTGGTTCGATCCTGACTACGGGTGCTGTCTGTAAGGAGTTTGTACGTTCTCCCCATGACCTGCGTGAGTTTTCTTGAGTGCTCCAGTTTCCTCCCACACTCCAAAGACAAGTAGGTTTGTAGGTTAATCGACTTAGTGTAATTGTAAATTGTCCCTAGTGTGTGTAGGATAGTGTTAGTGTGCGGGGATCGCAGTCGGCACAGACTCGGTGGGCCAAAAGGCCTGTTTCAGCACTGTATCTCTAAACTAAAATAACTGTAGCAACTGTTGTCTCATTTTGCCTTCATTTCATTTCAAGGTCCTTTGGGTACATGCTGTCTGGTACTTTCACGACCTCTGTTTATTGGCAGATTATTTGTGGTGCAATGTACCTATCAATTATCAGCTACTTGCCAAGGTAAAGTACTGTGGACATTAGAAATCTGGAATAACAATTCAAGATCTTATGAATGGTCAACAGGTCAACTAGTGAACAGGGAAGCAGACTTAACACTTAACAACTAAACAATCTTTTAGCAAGACTGGAAAGTAGGAAATGTACCATGATCTAAGAAACAGGATTCTCCATGTCCTCCAGAGATGCCAACTGACTCCATAAGATAAGTCATAAGAGCAGAATTAGACCATTCGGCCCATCGAGCCTGCTCCGCCATTCAATCAGGTCTGTTCTATTTTTCCCTCCTAACCCCATTCTCCTGCCTTCTCCCCATAACCTTTGACACCCTTACTAATCAAGAAGCTATCAATCTCTGCTTTAAACATACCCACTGACTTGGCCTCCACAGTCATTTGTGGCAATGACTTCCACAGATTCACTACCCACTGACTAGAGAAAATCCTCCTCATCTCTATTCCAAAGGGTCGTCAGCACCTGACTCGCTGAGTTACTCCAGCATTTTCTGATTTTTGCATCTGCAGTTCCTTGTGTCCTTTAATTTTGATGGAGATTAGATGCAAATATATTCGACCACAGTGTAATTAACTACAGCAGGAGTATTTATAGTCAAAGTATCAGACCACCAGGGGCGCCGGGGAGATGGCCAGCCCTGTTGGCAACCTGTTCGTTTTTTCATCTTTTTGTTATTTTTAGCGTCTGTTAATAGTTTGTTTTAATGTTCTTTGGTTTGTTTTATGTTGGGGAGGTGGGGGGGGGGAGATTGAGGGAAACTTTTTTTTCAAGATCTTACTTTCCCGGAGATGCAATCAATTTTTCGGATCACATTCTCCAGGCTCTGCGGCTTACCATCGCTGCAGCTGGGAGCCGCCTCGGACTGTCGTGAGCCCCACCGTGGGGCGTGGACTTAACATCGGAGCGGATCCCTTGCCTGGGATCGCTCCCACTGCGGCCTGCGGACTTACCATCAAGGGCTCGCAGTCTCGGGAGAGGCTAGTCGGGAGCTCCAACGCCGCAGAAGGTTCGTCCAGCCCCTACGCGAGGTTCGATCACTAAGTAGCTTACTACTTAGCATCCCCCCAATGCGGGAGCGGATCGCCTCAACGTGGAGAGCCCGAATGCCGCCGCGTATGGGAGTCAAAACCTTCCTGTCAACGGAGGGCTCGAGGGGCCCGACCGAGGAAGAACTAAAGGAAAAGACTTGAACTTTATTTCACCTTTCATCAGAGTGAGGAATGTGTGGGAGTCATTGTGGTGGATGTTCATGTTAAAATGTGTTTTGAGTGATTTGTTGCTTTCAATTGTATGACTGACCTGGCCAGTGAAATTCCTCGTATGTTGCAAAACATACTTGTCGAATAAAACCTGATTCTGATTCTTCTGATTTGATGTGCAGTATCGCCATTGATGGGAATGGAGAATGTGAAATGGCTCAGCTAATCTCACTTAATAAAGTTGTATTTTTAGCCTCTCTTGCTGATTATCTCCGGCAACCTGTGCTTTCACTGTACCTTGTTCATACAGGGAGAAGAAGGCACTTCAAAGCTCAGAAATTTGACGCGTATTTGACGTATATTAACATTATTCCCACAGGTAATAGTTCACAAGTAATTGTGTTTTAATTTAGAAAAGAAAAGTCATTCATCTTTGGATTCTTTGGAATCATTTCCTCACCTCACCATTGACTACAGGCGGAACAGTGGCGCAGCAGTAGAGTTGCTGCCTTACAGCACCAGAGACCCAGGTTCGATCCTGACTGCAGGTGCTTGTCTGTACGGAGTTTGTACGTTCTCCCCGTGACCTGTGTGGGTTTTCTCTGGGGGCTCCAGTTTCCTGCCACACTCCATAGACGTACAGGTCTGTAGGATAATTGGCTTGTTAAAATTGTAACTTGTCCTTAGCATGTGTACGATAGTGTTAGCGTGTGGGGATCGCTGGTCGTAGTGGACTCGATGGGCCAAAGGGCCTGTTTCCGCGCTGTATCTCTAAACCAAATTACACTAAACTACTTAATGCAAAGACCAAATTCAATATTATGGGTATCAGCACAAGAATACCTTATAGTTTGAAAGCATGTACCACCAAGCATTGAATCACAGAAGATGTCTACATATTGGAAGGTGGACATTTGGTTCATCAATGAACAGTTGTGCCTCTTTGCTCACTTATAGTTTCGCCTGCATAAGTTTAGTGTAGTTTAGTTTATTGCCAAGTGTACCGAGGTACAGTGAAAAGCTTTTGTTGCATGCTAACCAAGTCAGCGGGAAAGACAAGACATGATTGCAATTGAGGCACAGTGTACAGATACAGGATAAAGGGACAGAAGGCTGTGGAGGCCAAGTCAATGGATATTGTAAAGTTAGAGATAAGTAGATTTTTGATTAGTATCGGTGTCAGGGGTTATGGGCATAAGGCAGGAGAATGTTGTTAGGAGGGAGAGATAGATCAGCCATGATTGAATGGCGGAGTAGACTTGATGGGCCGAATGACCTAATTATGCTCATATCACTTACGACCATATGAACATGAATAACGTGAATAACATTTAGTGCAATATTAAGTCCAGTAAAGTCCATTTTCATTCATTTTTCCTCAGGTAGATGTGATTATCTGATCAAATCTTGCTCCTCTTCAAAAGAGCGTTCTTTATCCACTTTCGCAACTCTACTATCCTGATTTCTTTTTCCTGGATGTTTTCCCTCTGAGGCTTGGTCCCTTTATCCCAATTCGTTCCCAGGATATAGTTCAATGGTGCCATGGTTCTCAATGGCTTGGACATATATGGATCAAGAAAACTCTTCTGAACACACTTCAGAACCCCCTCCCCACCCATTTAACATAGGTTTGGGTTTATTAGTGTCTCATGTACCAAGCTGCAGTGAAAATGTATTGATGTATTCAAGAGAGAGTTAGATGTAGCTCATAGTTCTAACGGAATCAAGGGATATGAGGAGAAAGCAGGAATGGGGTACTGATTCTGGATGATCAGCCATGATCATGTTGAATGGCGGTGCTGGCTCAAAGAGCTGAATGGCCTACTCCTGCACCTATTGTCTATGTTTCTATGTATTCAAGAAGGAACTGCAGATGCTGGAAAATCGAAGGTACACAAAAATGCTGGAGAAACTCAGCGGGTGCAGCAGCATCTATGGAGCGAAGGAAATAGGCGACGTTTCGGGCCGAAACCCTTCTTCAGACTGATGGGGGGTGGGCGGGCGGGGAGAAGAAAGGAAAAAGGAGGAGGAGGAGCCCGAAGGCTGAGGGATGGGAGGAGACAGCAAGGACTAACAAAATTGGGAGAATTCAATGTTCATGCCCGCAGGATGCAGACTCCCCAAGCGGAATATGAGGTGCTGTTCCTCCAATTTCTGGTGTTGCTCGCTCTGGCCATGGAGGAGACCCAGGACAGAGAGGTCGGATACGGAATGGGAGGGGGAGTTGAAGTGCTGAGCCACCGGGAAGTCAGGTTGGTTTTTGCGGACCGAGCGGAGGTGTTCGGCGAAACGATCGCCAAGCCTCCGCTTGGTCTCACCGATGTAGATCAGCTGACATCTAGAGCAGCGGATGCAATAGATGAGGTTGGAGGAGATGCAGGTGAACCTCTGTCGCACCTGGAACGACTGCTTGGGTCCTTGAATGGAGTCGAGGGGGGAGGTAAAGGGACAAGTGTTGCATCTCTTGCGGTTGCAATGGAAAGTGCCCGGGGAGGGGGTCGTACGGGAGGGAAGGGAAGAATTGACAAGGGAGTTACGGCGGGAGCGGTCTTTGCGGAAGGCAGACATGGGGGGGAGATGGGAAGATGTGGCGAGTGGTGGGGTCACGTTGGGATGGGAAGAGAGAGCAGTGTTGCAGGGTATGGAAGAGACCCTGGTGCGAGCCTCATCTATGGTGGAGGAGGGGAACCCCCATTCCCTGAAGAATGAGGACATTTCAGTTGCCCTGGTGTGGAACGTCTCATCCTGGGAGCAGATGCGGCGTAGACGGAGGAATTAGGAGGAGATTACTTACTTCTTGTTTTGGATGCTACCTAATGATATCAGATAAACTATAGACAAATACAATCCGTTCAAACTCAAGTACAATGGGTAAACATTTCCCTAGAGATGGTGCCTGACCTGCTGAGTTACTCCAGCACTTTGTGTGTGCAATTTTAAATTATAGGTTATGTCGGAAATGAAGGAATATTAAGTCATCCACTTTGGATTTAACAAGGTCAAATCAAAATATCTTGTTGAAAAGTTTCCAGCCCTTTGCGTCTTTATCTTCATTGCATCGCCACTGGTTTAGTTTAGAGTAACGACGCGGGAATAGGCTATTCGGCCCATCGAGTCCTCGCCGCCCACACACTTGCACTATCCCACAGACTAGGGACAATTTACAATCTTTTACCGAGGCTAATTAACGGACTAATCCCCATGTCTTTGGTGTGTGGGGGGAAACTGGTGCACCTGGGGAAAACCCACACGGTCACGGGTAGAAGGTACAAACACTGTACGGACAACACTGGTGGTCGGGATCGAACCTGGGTCTCTGACGCTGTGAGGCAGCAACTCTACCACGTATTTTTATTCATGTATATTCCTGACTGAAAAGCAAACAGTTGTTTTGACACATCTCCAGATCCCCACGGTGCCCCAGGTTAAACATACATCCCATCCCATCCCAGGCTGCTTGGTGACTTGCTGGCTCAGGATCACTTGCATTGACTGAGGCAGTCAGCAGCAATGCAAGGGGCAGCTCCAGGCATGAGGGGTAGACAATGGGGTCCCAGACAACAGTAGTTTGTCCTTTTCTTATTTTTACTTTTAATTTAATTTTAATTTCAAGTACCTTGTTGTGTGCTGTGACTGTCGGCAGATGAGATCGTATCGTATGGTATTACATCGCATCGTATCTCATCCCATCACATTGTATCACGTTGTATTGCCTCATATCGTAGTCGTATCACAGAGTGTCGTGTCGTATTACATCGCACACATACATCAATGATTTGGATGAAGGGATTCAAATTAACATTAGCAAATTTGAAGATGACACAAAGCTGGGTGGCAGTGTGAACTGTGAGCAGGATGCTATGAGAATGCAGGGTGACTTGGACAGGTTGGGGGAGTGGGCAGATGCATGGCAGATTAAGTTTAATGCGGATAAATGTGAGGTTATCCACTATGGTAGCAAAAACAGGAAGGCAGATTACAATCTAAATGGCGTCAAGTTGGTAAAAGGGGAAGTACAACGGAATCTGGGGGTCCTTGTTCATCAGTCTATGAAAGTAAGCATGCTGGTACAGCAGACAGTGAAGAAAACGAATGGCATGTTGGCCTTTATAACAAGAGGAATCGAATATGGGAGCAAAGCAGTTGTACATAGCCGTAGTGAGACCACACCTGGAGTATTGTGTGCAGTTTTGGTCCCCTAATTTGAGGAAGGATATTCTTGCTATTGAGGGAGTGCAGCGTAGGTTTACAAGGTTCATTCCCGGGATGGCGGGACTGTCATATGCTGAGAGAATGGAGCAGCCGGGCTTGTACACTCTGGAGTTTAGAAGGATGAGAGGGTATCTCATTGAAACATATAAGATTGTAAATAAGGCTTGGACATGCTAGAGGCAGGAAACATGTTCCCGATGTTTGGGGAGTCCAGAACCAGGGGCCACAGTTTAAGAATAAGGAGTAAGCCATTTAGAACGGAGACGAGGAAACACTTTTTCTCACAGAGAGTGGTAAGTCTGTGGAATTCTCTCCCTCAGAGGGCGGTGGAGGCAGGTTCTCTGGATGCTTTCAAGAGAGAGCTAGATAGGGCTCTTAAAAATAGCGGAGTCAGGGGATATGGGGAGAAGGCAGGAACGGGGCACTGATTGGGGATGATCAGCCATGATCACATTGAATGGTGGTGCTGGCTCGAAGGGGCGAATGGCCTACTCCTGCACCGTTTGTCTATTGTCTATTGTCTATAGTCTATTGTTTCACATTGTATCGCCTCATATCATATTGTATCTTACTGTATCGTATTGTATCCTAACGTATCTCATCCTATCATATCGTATTGTATCGTATTACATAGAAACATAGAAAATAGGTGCAGGAGTAGGCCATTCGGCCCTTCAAGCCTGCACCGCCATTCAATATGATCATGGCTGATCATCCAACTCAGTATCCCATACCTGCCTTCTCTCCATACCCCCTGATCCCCTTAGGCACAAGGGCCACATTTAACTCCCTCCTAAATATAGCCAATGAACTGGCCACAACTACCTTCTGTGGCAGAGAATTCCACAGATTCACCACTCTCTGTGTAAAAAATGATTTTCTCATCTCGGTCCTAAAAGACTTCCCCCTTATCCTTAAACTGTGACCCCTTGTTCTGGACTTCTCCAACATCGGGAATAATCTTCCTGCATCTAGTCTGTCCAACCCTTATAGAATTTTGTAAGTTTCTATAAGATCCCCCCTCAATCTTCTAAATTCTAGCGAGTACTAGCCGAGTCTATCCAGTCCTTCTTCATATGAAACTCCTGCCATCCCAGGAATCAGTCTGGTGAACCTTCTCTGTACTCCCTCTATGGCAAGAATGTCTTTCCTCAGATTAGGAGACCAATGTATTGTATGGTATCACATCGTATTGTGTCGTATGGGATGAATATTTATGGCTGGTGCAAGTGAGATGCCCAAACAGTTAAAGTGTTTGTTTATGCTCTTCGCCCGCTGACAAAAGGGGAGATTGAGAGAGTTGCCGACTTTAGGCTGCAACTCAATGACTTTAATCCTCCAGCTCCCTTTATACTTGAAAGGGAGGCGCAGTTGCTTTTGTGTTGTGGCTGATCCTCCGAGCCCAAGCTACAAGCATAATCCTGAATTTACAGTGAGCGGAACTGACCTCCCAATCTCCGCCATGAGCAGATTACTCTACTACTGTGTACCAACAAATCTCTCCATACACTACCACACAATCCACGTGAAGATTTAAGGTAATTTGCTTTTAACGGCTTTCAGGCATTTAGTCTCTCTGGGCACATCTATGGAGGTGACTTGTCATCAAAAACTGCAGAGGTATTTATGCTCTTCACTCAAATACATTAAAAGCTTTGAATGGATTTTCTTTGTTCCCGGTTTCTGGCAATCCTTCAACACAGTCTCAGCAAGATAGATGCAAAATAGTGTGGTGACTCAGCGGGTCAGGCAGCATCTCTGGATGAAAGGAATAGGTGACGTTTCGGGTCAAGACGAGACATAGAGGGAGTACAGAGAAGGTTCACCAGACTGATTCCTGTGATGTCAGGACTTTCATATGAAGAAAGACTGGATAGACTCGGCTTGTACTCGCTAGAATTTAGAAGATTGAGGGGTGATCTTATAGAAACTTACAAAGTTCTTAAGGGGTTGGACAGGCTAGATGCAGGAAGATTGTTCCCGATGTTGGGGAAGTTCAGAACATTTGTCACAGTTTAAGGATAAAGGGGAAATCTTTTAGGACCGAGATGAGAAAAACATTTTTCACACAGAGAGTGGTGAATCTCTGGAATTCGCTGCCACAGAAGGTAGTTGAGGCCAGTTCATTGGCTATATTTAAGAGGGAGTTAGATGTGGCCCTTGTGGCTAAAGGGATCAGGGGGTATGGAGAGAAGGCAGGTACAGGATACTGAGTTGGATGATCAGCCATGATCATATTGAATGGCGGTGCAGGCTCGAAGGGCCGAATGGCCTACTCCTGCACCTATTTTCTATGTTTCTATGAGACCCTTCTTTGTACTGAGAGTCTGGGGAAAGGGAAACGAGAGATATTAAAAAGGTTGAGAACAAATTAGAGCCGGAGCCGTTGAGCAAGGAAAGGTGGAGCCCACAATGGTCCATTGTTGTCTGTGGAAAGGGTGAGAACGAAGGGTGTATATGGATGCAAACACATCCTCCCAACTCATCAGTCTCGCTCTCCTGCGATGTGTTGGCTACATTCTTCGAAGTTGGTCTGGAGAAACGGAGTCAAGAGTTTGTTGCATCCCTTTGGTGTGCAGGGAGGGCAAACTGAATATATCCCAAACTTCACGGTCTGCCCATTCTTGGGGATAATTTCAAGGCTTTGTCCCCTGACTGCTGCCCTTACATGCCCCAGGTGGCTGGGCAGAAAATTAGGTGTTTGCTCAAAAGGCCAACACTCTCTGTGTGTACTTCTTGCTCTGTGACTTGTGGTTGTGCTGCCCAGTAGGAGGCAACGTTGAGCATGGAAATCTCCCGGCCATTTACTGGAGACTGGGGGAAGAAAGGGAAATAAACAGAGAGGGAGAGAGAGAGTATGAGAGAAAGAGATGGAGGGTGAGAAAGGGAGGAATAGAGAGATAGAGAGAGAGAGGAAGAGAGGAAGAGAGAAAGAGAGAGTCGTGGTCATAGTCATAGAGTGAAACAAAATGGAAACAGGCCCTTCGGTCCAACATGCCCATACCGGCCAAAATGTCGCAGCTACACTTGTCCCTCCTGCCAGCATTTGGTCCATATCCCTCCAAACCTGGAGAGACAGAGAGACAGAGAGACAGAGAGACAGAGAACGAGAAAGAGACAGAGAGAAAGGCAGGAGAGAGTCAGTTGTTTTCTTACATGTAAAAGCTCCCAAGGCTTACAAAATTCATTACAAATACACTTTATTATTTAAATACAAAGACTCCAATGCTGAGAACAATATTCTGCACCCTGTTTCTTCCCCTTTGCTCCATCTATTGTAGTTTAGTTTAGTTTAGTTTTGAGATACAGCACGGAAACAGGCCCTTCGGCCCACCGGGACCTCGCCCACCAGCGATCCCCGCACATTAACACAGTCACGGTGGCGCAGCGGTAGAGTTGCTGCCTTACACCGCTTGCAGCGCCGGAGGTCCGGGTTCGATCCCGACTAAGGGTGCTTGTCTGTAGGGAGTTTGTGCATTCTCCCCGTGACCACGTGGGTTTTCTCCGAGATCTTCGGTTTCCTCCCACACTCCAAAGACCTACAGGTGTATAGGTAAATCGGCTTGGTTAATGTAACATTTGCCCCTAGTGTGTGTAGGATAGTGTCAATGAGCGGGGATCGCTGGTCGGCGCGGACCCGGTTGGCTGAAGGGTCTGTTTCCGTGCTGTATCTCTAAACTAAACTAAACTAAACTAAACCAAGGGGATAAGTGTGAAAGCTTCTTATTATTAAATGGGAGTGTGAAACTTCAACCTCATATTAGCACCTAAGCAGGAATCTTTAACACTCTTCATACACAAGTGTACTTTGCCTTAAACGTTAAACGTTCAAATTAAACGTTCCAGACAGCCTGCTTCCTCCACCTTTAGAGGGATAATATTCCAAAGTCTCACGACAATCTGGGAGAAGAATAAATAATAAATGTATTTTCCTAACTAAGTGACCTCCTATTATTAATAGCCCCAGATTCTCCCACAAGAGGAACTGGGTTCTCCGGATCCCATAGAATCTTATACAGTATGTTACAATTTTATTTTAAAAGCAATTTTGATGATAGTAGGTATCTGAGGGGTAGCCTTTTTTCATAAAGGGTGGTGGGTGTATGGAACGGGTGGCCAGAGGAGGTAGTTGAGGCTGGGACTGTCACAATGTTTAAGAAACATTTACACAGGTGCATGGATAGGTCAGGTTTAGAGGAATATGGGCCAAACGCAGGCTGGTGGGACGAATGTAGATGGGACATGTTGGTCGGTGTGGGAACGTTGGGCCGAAGGGCCTGTTTCCATGCTGTAGGACTCTACGACTCTAAGACGCCAAGTGATGGAGTAACTCAGTAGGTCAGGCAGCATCTCTGGAGAACATGGATAGGTGAAGATAGACACAAAAAGCTGGAGTAACTCAGTGGGACAGGCAGCATCAGGAGAGAAAGAATGGATGACATTTCGGGTTGAGACCCTGCTTCAGCCTGGTTAGGGACTGGAAAGTTGATCCTTCTTCAGACTGATTGAGTGGGAGGGCAAGGGAGGAATGGGAGAAAGTTGGAAATTACTCCAGCACTTTTTTTCTTATAAACCAGAACCTGCAGTTCCTTGTCTTTACACTTCGTAGAAGCCATGCTGTTCTTTCAGGGGACACAATAGACAATAGGCAATAGGCAATAGGTGCAGGAGTAGGCCATTCGGCCCTTCGAGCCAGCACCGCCATTCAATGTGATCATGGCTGATCATCCCCAATCAGTACCCCGTTCCTGCCTTCTCTGCATATCCCCTGACTCCGCTATTTTTAAGAGCCCTATCTAGCTCTCTCTTGAAAGCATCCAGAGAACCGGCCTCCACCGCCCTCTGAGGCAGAGAATTCCACAGACTCACCACTCTCTGTGAGAAAAAGTGTTTCCTCGTCTCCGTTCTAAATGGCTTCCTCCTTATTCTTAAACTGTGGCCTCTGGGTCTGGACTCCCCCAACATCGGGAACATGTTTCCTGCCTCTAGCGCGTCCAAATCCTTAAGAATCTTATATGTTTCAATGAGGGTTCCTCTCATCCTTCTAAACTCAAACTCATAGTGCTTTACCTAGAATGAAATTGCCAAAGGCAGCACGTTGGCACAGCAGCAGAGTTGCTGCCTTACAACGCCAGAGACCCAAGCTCGATCCAGACTGTCTGTCGGTGCTGTCTGTACGGAGTTTGTACATTCTCCCCATGACCTGCATGGGTTTTCTCCTAGATCTTTGCTTTCCTCCCAAGAAGTCTAGGTTTGTACTTTAATTGGCTTGGTAGAAATGTAAAATTGTCCCTAGTGTGTGTAGGATAGTATTAGTATGCGGGGATCGCTGGTTGGTGATGACTCGAGCCTGTTTCTGCACTAAACTAAACTAAATGCTGCTGTAGAGCATTGCATCCAGAGAAAGACCAGGCCTGGCCATCACTCCTTCCCTTATCCATTGCCAAGCAAGTTAATTAACTGGCGAGCGTAGAAGTGCATATTGTTTATCTTTGCGAGCAATGTGAAAGGTGCTGCCCCTCTGCCAAGCACCACTTCAGCAGCTGTTCCCTGTTTCCAATCTCATTTCGTGATTTAGTTTAGTTTAGAGATACAGCACGGAAAATGGCCCTTCGGCCCACCCAGCCCACGCTGACTATCGACTCTACCTGCTCACACTAGTTCTATTTTATTTCACTTCCGTATCCACTCCCTGCACACCAGGAGCAATTTATTGAAGAGCAATTAACAACCTGGGGCCCGTAACCCGAAATCATCCGGCCCGCGGGCGTATTTCTTTTCAATTAGTTTTCGTGACCTGGGTAGCCAGTACTGGGACGTGAGCCGATCTGGGAACTGCAGCCAGTCCTGGGGCACGCAGGTGACCTGGGCACTACAGCCAGTCCCGGGGCACACAGGCGTCCTGGGCACTATAGCCAGTCCCGGGGCACACAGGTGACCTGGGCACTACGGCCAGTCCCGGGGCACTCAGGCGTCCTGGGCACTACAGCCAGTCCCGGGGCACACAGGCGTCCTGGCCACTACAACCAGCCCTGGGGCATGCGAGGGACCTGGGAACTGCTGAAAACCTATTGAAAAACACTTGAAAACGAATGCGAAGTGTCACACTATGGCAGAAGATGAGGCCCACCATCCGCTCACAGACATGGGTCCTGGCCCCCGATGCAGAACTAGGATGCCGACTCCTGCTTTACGCGCAAAGAGTTTGGATAAGAAAGGGTTCATGGCAAAAGGTTACTTACTAGAGTGCTGGATTGCAGAATATTGCAGACACTCACTCAATATGTACTGCATATGTTTACATTGTCATCTCCCATCTGCTTAATATAATTGATTTACTTTGATCTGAACCTCGAGAGATTGCGAATCCCTTCGATTCTTATTTTCAATTAAATCCTTTTGTTGAGTATTTTATAGGCCCTTAAAAACACACTCAGGCATTTTGAAATGTACATTAATGTCCCTAGAATATTCCATTCATTGTAGTAAAAAAGATAAATATTACATTATTTTGTAATGGGATTGCACGTTGTCATTAATTTACTGCCTCATCCATTGCCTTTGAGCAGATATTTAGATCATTGGTCTTTGTCCAAATGATGCCTGTGCATCTATATGTAAATTCCCTGGTAATGGAGGCGCTGAGAAGGTAATATTTTGTGTATCCAATACTTTGCACTATCAAAAGATCCAAAGCAGTAATAGCTCCCCCAGAGACTAAAGCACCGCTAGAGACGACAGAAAATAATTTGCTACAGAAAAAGTTGAACTCGGGGTCCAAGCCAAACACCGATGCCCAAACTGCACCTAAGGTGGGTGAGTTGAAGCAAGCTGGAAGATAGCAAGTGGCCCTACTCTGAGAGAAATAAAAATCTTCTTCACAGGGCCAAGTTGTGTGGCACAATGGCGGAGCTGTCGAGCTGCTGCCCTACAGCGCCGGGGAGACCCGGGCTCGTTCCTGACCACGGGTAGATGGACACTAAAAGCTGGAGCATCTCAGTGGGTTAGAAATATAGAAACATAGAAACATAGAAAATAGGTGCAGGAGTAGGCCATTCGGCCCTTCGAGCCTGCACCGCGCCATTCAATATGATCATGGCAACTCAGTATCCTGGACCTGCCTTCTCTCCATACCCCCTGATCCCTTTAGCCACAAGGGCCACATCTAACTCCCTCTTAAATATAGCCAATGAACTGGCCTCAACTACCTTCTGTGGCAGAGAGTTCCAGAGATTCACCACTCTCTGTGTAAAAAATGATTTTCTCATCTCGGTCCTAAAAGACTTCCCCCTTATCCTTAAACTGTGACCCCTTGTTCTGGACTTCCCCAACATCGGGAATAATCTTCCTGCATCTAGCCTGTCCATCCGCTTAAGAATTTTGTAAGTTTCTATAAGATCCCCCCTCAATCTTCTAAATTCTAGCGAGTACAAGCCGAGTCTATCCTATCTTTCTTCATATGAATGTCCTGCCATCCCAGGAATCAGTATGGTGAACCTTCTCTGTACTCCCTCTATGGCAAGAATGTCTTTCCTCAGATTAGGAGACCAAAACTGTACACAATACTCCAGGTGTGGTCTCACCAAGACCCTGTACAACTGTAGTAGAACCTCCCTGCTCCTATACTCAAATCCTTTTGCTATGAAGTTTGTGAATTTATTGTCATGTGTCCCTGTATAGGACAATGAAATTCTTGCTTTGCTTCAGCACACAGAACATAGTAGGCATTTACTACAAAACAGATAAATGTGTACATATACGATAATATAAATATATACACACATGAATAAATAAACTGATGAAGTGCAAATAACAGAAAATGGGTTATTAATAATCAGAGTTTTGTCCAGAGAAAGTGAATGCTAACATACCATTTGCTTTCTTCACATGCCTACTTTCAATGACTGGTGTACCATGACACCCAGGTCTCGTTGCATCTCCCCTTTTCCTAATCAGCCACCATGTTAGATAACATGTCCGGAGAAAAGGAATAGGTGACGATTCGGGTCGAGACCCTTCTTCAGACTGGGAGTCAGGCGACTGGAAGACTGGAGGTTTGAAAAGGAACAACAAACAAATGAATGAGAGTTAATGAAAAGAACAAATCAAAGCCAGCGATGATGATCAAGGAAAGGTGGAGCCCACAATGGTCCAGTGTTGGCTGTGGAAAAGGTGATAACGAGTAGATGTAGGCAGTGAAACTGTTTTTCCAGCTTTTTCTCCATAGTCTCCACACCTGGAGAATTGCATGCAGTTTTGGTCCCCTAATTTGAGGAAGGACATTCTTGCTATTGAGGGAGTGCAGCGTAGGTTTACAAGGTTAATTCCCGGGATGGCAGGACTGTCATATGTTGAGAGAATGGAGCGGCTGGGCTTGTATACTCTGGAATTTAGAAGGATGAGAGGGAATCTTATTGAAACATAAAAGATTATTAAAGGTTTGGACGCGCTAGAGGAAACGTTCCCGATGTTCAGGGAGTCCCGAACCAGGGGCCACAGTTTAAGATTAAGGAGTAAGCCATTTAGAACGGAGATGAGGAAACACTTTTTCACACAGAGGATTGTGAGTCTGTGGAATTCTCTGCCTAAGAGGGCGGTGGAGGCCGGTTCTCTGGATACTTTCAAAAGAGAGCTAGATAGGGCTCTTGAAGATAGCGGAGTCAGGGGATATGGGGAGAAGGGGGTACTGCTTGAGGTTGATCAGCCAAGTTCCCATTGAATGGCTGTGCTGGCTTGAAGGGCCGAACGGCCTACTCCTGCACCTATTGTCTACTGTCTCACAAATTAATTATCTTCAATCGTTTAACCAATTCTTTCTGAAAGTTACAACTGAATCTGAGTGATTGGGAGAGGGAGTCGAGAGACATGGAAGGGTGAGGTGTGAATATGACAGATCAGAGCAGACGATGATAAGGAATTGTAGAACGGCTCATTGCTGGCTGATGGGGAAGGTGACAAGGAGGCAGACAATCTGTAAATGAATCAGATGGACAGTTAAACTAGTTGGAGAACTAGGGTGGGGTAGGTACGTAGGGAGAGGGAAAGCAAGGGTTACTTGAAATTAGAGAAATCAAATTAATACCACTGGGTTATAAGCCGCACAAGCAAATTATGAGGTGCTGTTCCACCAATTTGCTTTGGGCTTCACTCTGACAGTGGAGGAGGCCCAGACCCCCCAGCTCTGACTTCGGGTGCTGTCCGTTTGGAGTTTGTATGTTCTCCCTGTGACCGCATGGGTTTTCTCCAGGTGCTCTGGTTTCCTCCCAAATTTCAAAGACGTGCAGGTTTGTAGGTTATTTGACTTCTGTGGATTATCCCTCGTGTCTCGGATGGAACTAGTGTGAATGGGCGATCATTGGTTGGCGTGGACTCGGTGGGCTGAAGGGCTTGTTTCCACACTGTACCTCTAAACTAAACTAAACCACCAGTAATCCGCTCAGTCCGCAATAACCTACCTGAACTCCCGGTGGCTCAGCACTTCAACTCCCCCTCCCATTCCCAATCCGACCTCTCTGTCCTGGGTCTCCTCCATTGCCAGAGTGAGCAACACCGGAAATTGGAGGAACAGCACCTCATATTCCGCCTGGGTTGCTTGCGTCCGGATGGCATGAACGTTGAATTCTCCCAGTTTTGCTAGCCCTTGCTGTCTCCTCCCCTTCCTTAACCCTCGAGCTGTCTCCTCCCATCCCCCCGCCCTCGGGCTCCTCCTCCTCCCTTTTTCCTTCCTTCTCCCCCCCACCCCCCATCAGTCTGAAGAAGGGTTTCGGCCCGAAACGTCGCCTATTTCCTTCGCTCCATAGATGCTGCTGCACCCGCTGAGTTTCTCCAGCATTTTTGTGTACCACCAGTAGTATACCATGGACTAGCCATATTGAAACCACGACTAACTAAGCACACTAACTTTCTCAGAAGCTTTCTCAGAGTTAGCTTTGGGTCAAATTGTAAATTGTCCCTAGTGTGTGTAGGAAAGTGTTAGCGTGCGGGGATCGCTGGTCGGCGCGAAGGCAATAGGCCGAAGGGCCCGTATCCTCACAGTATCTCTTAACTAAGCGAAACTAAAGCTTTAGGAAGTTTGGCATGTCCCGCCGACTTCTACAAATACCTCACAGAAAGCATCTGGAAGAGGTTCATCACAGCTTGGTTTGGCAACAGCTCTATCCAAGATCAGAAAAAAAAAGCATATTTGTGGAAGTAGTCCAGTCCATCACGCAAAACATCACACCCCACCATGCCCCATCCACAGCCACTCTGTCGACTCCAGCTACAATTGGCGCTGCCTCAGGAAAACAGCTAAGTGAAATGGCTGGAGGGATGTCACATGAAACCATCTGCTAAAATTATCTTATCGAGATTTGCCCTGCCCAAGGTCGCCAAACATTGTGGAGAGTTGTAGATGTAGCCCAGCCCATCACACAGTGTAGACTTCCTACCACTGACCCCCATCTACATCTCATGCTGCCTCCGAAAAGCAGCCAACAGAATCAAAGACTTTGTCCCATCCTGGTGATTCCTTCTGCTACCTGCTTCCATCGGGCAGAAGATAGGGAAGCTTAAAGGATTGCACCACCAGACTTGGGAACAGCTTCTTCCCCTCAATCCCATTGAGGACATTGGATTTTGACTATGGAACTGCTGCACAACGAGGCTGAGAAATATATTCTGCACTCTGTATCTTCCACTTTGCTCTGCATATTGTTGCGTTTGAAGATAGACACAGTGCTTTCTACACGTTCTGGTCTTGAGTTTGCCTTGATTGTATTTATTTACGTTTCTCCGTGGGTTGTCACCTTGTCGTGGTGGAGAAGCTTGTGTGGTCCTGAGATCCTGAGAGCGATGCGGTCTGGAGCTATGCTCCTGGTAGGGCCACCCATGGCGGTAAGGTCGAGGGGGAGGTCTCTGACAAAGAGCAATCCAACCAAGACCTCAACGGTGGAACAGGCGGAGGATGATGGCTGACCTTATTGGAGCGTCACAACGGCTGGGAAGGCTGATGAAGGCTGCAGCAGAAAAGGGTCTCCGGTCGTCTTGGACTCCATGCCACTGGATCCTGACCCAGATCTGTCAAGGACCGTGTGGTGGCTGTCTGTGCACCAGTCTCCCCACGTTAAACAAAGTCACGCACAGGCGTCCTCCGTAAGAGGACAGTCATACTCGTTTCGAGTAACCGCCAATGATGATTGTATTTACGGTATATCTGGTCTGTTGGATAGCATGCAAAACAAAGCTTTTCCCTCTACCTCAGTACACGTGACATTACTGAACCTAAACCTAACACTCTTAGAAAGAAAGAGGCCTCAATAATGCATACCTGACAAATGGACTCAACCCACTCACTTGTTTGTGCATTTTTCTGGTAACATTAACTAACAGGGTGGCACGGTGGTGCAGAAGTAGAGTTGCTGCCCTACAGCGCCAGAAATCCAGGTTCAATCCTGACAATGGGTGCTGCCAGTACGCAGTTCGTACGTTCTCCCTGTGACTGCGTGGGTTTTTTCCGAGTGCTACGGTTTCCTCCCACGCTCCAAAGACGTACAGGCTTGTAGATTAATTTGGCTTCGGTAAGAATTGTAAATCATCCGTAGTGTGTAGGATAGTGCTCGTGTACGGGGTGATCGCTGGTAAGCGCTGACTCTGTGGGCCGAAGGGCCTGTTTCTGTGCTGAATCTACTCTAATCTAATAAAACTAAACTGAACTGAACTAAACAAAAAAAAAACAATAACCAGCGAATCATTTTTTTCAAAAAAAGCAGTCTCGAATTTGCAGTTGTCTACCTTTCATATGGAGAGAGGGAATGGGTGGCGTTTCTTCAGTCTACGGGTTTATAGTCTATACTAGACCAAGTGCAGACCCGTTGGGTCTGTTCCCCCAACGTGCGGTTGTGGGGGGGGAGGCGGCATGCAGCGTCACACACACTAACTATCCCCGCCCCCCCCTGCACTCACGCTAATTACCTCCCTTGATATTATATTAATATTATTAATTTGCTCCTTTTACCCCATAACCATCCTATCTACTGACGCATAGCCCCCAACTTGCAGTCACATCTAGAGAGGAGTGGGGGGCGGGGGTAGAGAGTGAGGGCAGAGAGAGAAGGGGCAGAGACACAGAGAGAGTGGAGGAGAGAGAGAGGGAGTGAGGGGGGAGAGAGAGGGGGTGCTGAGAGGGGGGTGAGGGGGAGAGGTGGGGAGCAGGGAGGGGAGGGAGGGGGGAGGGGGAGGGAAGAGAGGGGAGAGAGGGGAGGAGGGGGAGGGAGGGGGGGGGGGGGGGGAAGGGGAGGGGGGAGAGGGGGAAGGAGGAGGAGGAGAGGGGGAAGGAGGAGGAGGAGGGGAGAGAGGGGGGGAGAGGGGGGGAGAGGGGGGGGAGAGAGAGGGGGGGGGGGAGAGAGGGGGGAGGGGGGGAGGAGAGGGGGGGGGAGGGGGGGGGGAGAGAGGGGGGGGGAGAGGGAGAGAGAGGGGGGGAGGGGGGGGGGGGGGGGGGGAGGGAGGGGGAGGGGGGGAGGAGGGGAGGGGGGAGGGAGGAGGGGGAGGGGGAGGAGAGGGGGGGGGGGAGGGAGAGAGAGGAGGGGGGAGAGCGAAGGGGGGGGGGGAGATGGGGGGGGAGAGGTGGGGAGCATGGAGGGGGAGGGAGGGTGGAGGGAAGGGGGTAGGGATGTGTGGAGGGGAGGGGGGTTAGGGGAGGGACGGTGGGGGAGGGGATGGAGGGGGGGAGGGGGAGAAAAAGAGTGAAGAGAGGGGGGGGAGAGGAGAGGGGGAGAGGAGAGGGGGAGAGAGGAGAGGGGAGAGGAGGAGAGGGGAGAGGGAGAGGGGGGAGAGAGGGGGGGAAGAGAGGGGGGGAGAGAGGAGAGGGGGGAAAGAGGAGGGGGGGGAGTGGAGAGATGGGGGGAGAGAGGAGAGGGGGGAGAGAGAGAGAACCCAAACCCCCCAAACAACCATTTGCAGGCAGTGCTTTTTTCCTTCAAACTAACCATAACCATATTTTCATTTTTCAAACCAAATTAAGGGTACTTACTCACAGCTGTGTAGACATTTGTTCAGTCATTCAGAGCTCAGACCTCCATCTTGTAGAGACTGATTGGGGCACACCACTTCCTGGTTTTATAGTCCATCCCCCAGCCCACCAGCAGGAGCAGCAGAGAGAATGGGGAATTTTGTAAAAACATTAATATCTCTGTCATATTTAATCGACGGGAGAAATCCTCGGCACACATGCGGCGGAGGGGGGCAGTGAGCGAGGTGGCCAAAAATGACGGCCGTAGGTGGCGGCGTTCTCTCGGAAATCGCAGCACAGATCGCCAAAAGCGGTCAAGAACAGAGTTTTAGTAATATAGATGGGTTGAACCAGATGTGAACAATGATTGACTAAATCAACAGAGCATTTTTCAACAGCTAAATACAGAGTAAATACTGACCAAAATTATTTCTCCGAGTATATAAATGACGGTGACATAAGAAACTCCAGATGCTGCAACGTTGAACAAAAAACAGACTGCTGGAGGAACAAAATGTAGAAACAAGGAACAGTAGACCAATGGTGTACAGAAAAGTGCTGAAATAACTCAACGGGTGAGGCAGCATTTCTGGAGAACATGGATGATGATGAGAGAGGAAGATGACTGGACTTTGGTGCCTTCCCTCACAGTGGGAAACGTTGATTCCGCTGTGGGGGATGTTTTATGTTTTTATGTTTTATGTTAAATTCTATAGTGTTGTGTTTATCTTATTTGTGTGCTGCATGGTAACTCAAATTTCACTGCACCAGTGACAATAAATGTCCTTCGTCCTAAATGTCCTTTGTCCTTTGTCCTTTAGGGTGATTTTTCGGGTCAGGTCAAAATGTCACTGATCCACATTCCCCAGAGACGCAGCCTGCGAAGAGTGGCAGGGTGGCGCAGCGGTAAATTTGCTGCCTTACTGCGCCAGAGACCCAGGTTCGATCCTGATTATGGGTGTTGTCTAGAAGGAGTTTGTATGTTCTCCCAGTGACCACGTGGGTTTTTACCGGGTGCTCTGGTTTCTTCCCACATTCCATAGAAGTGCAGGTTTGTAGGTTAATTGGCTTATGTAAATTGTCGCTTGTGTGTAGGATGAACCAAGTGTAGGGGTGATCGTTGGACGGCGTGGACTTGGAGGGCTGAAGGGCCTGCTCCCACGTTTTCCTGTATCTCCAAACTAAAGTAATTCAGCGGGTCTTCAGTAAGGGGGGGGGGGGGGGGGGAGAGGATTACTCCAGCACTTTGCGTCCTATTCTGCTGGAGGAACTCAGTAGGTCAGGCAGCATCTGTGGAAGGAATTAGCAGACGATGCTTCTAGTTGGGACTTTTCATGGCACCGACCGACGGACGCCAACGGAACACGTGGGAGTGAGGACGCCGCTGCCGTGGGGAAGAACAATGGAAGACCCACCGTGAGGGAGGAGGGACGGGGGAGAACAAAGTGGGACCCGGCGGGTGAGGTACTTTGTAAGTTTTTCAGTGCCCTTTATGTGGCAGCTATTTACATACCTTGCATATGCACGGAAAGAATTTCACTGTGACTTGTCATGGGACAATAAAATATTCATCCATTCATTCGTCAGACTGATGGAGTATCAGGAAGATAGCTAGTAGAAAGAGATGAAGGGAAGGGGTGAGACAAGACCTGGCATGTGATGGGTGGATCCGGGTGGAGGGTAGGTTGACAAGGGAATTCCAGCTCACATCAAAAACTCATAGTAAAACCTTTTAAAAAATAAATGCTTTTCTCGTAAAATAATATTTTCTGCCCCTTGCATAGCAACACATATAACACGTCTTGCAAGCCACGTCATTGACATCGCAAGGTGGCGCTGCACAGTGGCGCAGCAGTGGTGTTGCTGCCTCACAGCGCCAGAGACCCGGGTTCAATCCTGACTACGGGTGCTGTCTGTATGGAGATTGCACGTTTTCCCCGTGACCTGCGTGGGTTTTCTCCGGTTGCTCCGGATTCATCCCACACTCCGAATACGTGCGGGTTTGGAGGTTAATTGGCTACGGTAACAATTGTAAATTTGTGTAGGATAGTGCTAGTGTATGGGGTGATGACTGTCCGGCGTGGACTCGGTGGTCCGTTTCTGCACTGTACGTCTAAACTAAACTACACAAAACTGAAAATCTCTTAACAACCCCCCTTTAAAGAATTAGATGTTTTGACAGTGACCATGTTCTGTCTTGGTTCCCCTTTTGAGGTAGACAATAGACAATAGATAATAGGTACAGGAGTAGGCCATTCGGCCCTTCGAGCCAGCACCACCATTCATTGTGATCATGGCTGATCATCCACAATCAGTACCCCATACTACTCTGTGTAGATACATCGCTTGCTTTGACTGATTTTTAAAATTGATTTACTGAATTTGAAAATCACTCTTTTGTTGTGTTGTTAATTCACAAATTACAGCCAATTATACAATCGATGGAAACCACTGTCCTTTTAATCCTGACTGATTCTCTATTCCTCTCTCACCTGCGTTTGGTCTCATTATGCATTGCCTTAATCTGTACTTACAGTTCACAGGCAAGAGAGTCAAGCATGTGTAATTGCATTTTGTGCAGAGCAATGAAATTCTAACTTGCTGCAGCTTTGCAGCTGCATTAAATGCAACGGCACAATAAATAAAGTAAATGATCAGTTATGTTCGGTAAACAAGACCATAATCGTGCAAGCCAGAGTACATAGTGCTATCTTGGCTGTGCAAACAAGAGGACATGACTTCAGAATGAAGGGACAAAAGTTTAGGGGTAATATGAGGGGGAACTTCTTTACTCAGAGAGTGGTAGCGGTGTGGAATGAGCTTCCAGTGGAAGTGGTGGCGGCAGGTTCGTTGGTATCATTTAAGAATAAATTGGATAGGCATATGGATGAGAAGGGAATGGAGGGTTATGGTATGAGTGCAGGCAGGTGGGACTAAGGGGAAAAAAATTGTTCGGCACGGACTTGTAGGGCCGAGATGCCTGTTTCCGTGCTGTAATTGTTATATGGTTGTTATTTGGTTAAAGTACTTACTGTTGTGGTTTAGTGTAGAGATACAGCGCGGAAATAGACCCCTTCGGCCCACCGAGTCCACGCCAACCAACGATCCCCGCACACTAACACTATCCTACACGTAAGGGAAATTTTACAATTTACTGAAGCTAAATTAACCTACAAACCTGAAGAAACTGGAGCACCCGGTGAATACCCATGTGGTCGCGGGGAGAACGTCACACAGATAGAACCCGTGGTCAGGATTGAACCCCGGGACTCTGGCACTGTAAGGAAGCAAGGGCGGTTCAGGGCGATGGAAAGAAGCTGGCCATGAACCTGGTTCTCTGGCTCCAGTGCCTTCTTCCCAATGGTGGCAGCGAGAGGAGAGCCTTGGCCAGTGGGATGTTGGGCTTTGATGACAGCAGCTGCCTTCCAGAGCAGAGCTTTCTGTAGATCCCTTCAATAATGGAGGAGGCAGAACTCTGGCGGAGGGTGAAATGTCCATCACATTCTGCAACCACATGGGGACAATTAGATGCAAGATGGCATCGGAGAGTGGCAACTCTTTGCGTGCTTTTATTTTTTGAGATACAGCGCAGAAACAGCCTCTTCAGCCCACCGACCAGCGATCCCCGTATATTAACACTATCTAACACACTAGGGACAATTTACACATACACCAAGCCAATTAACCGACATACCTGTACGTCTTTGGAGTACGGGAGGAAACTGAAGATCTTGGAGTAAACCCACGCGGTCATGGGGAGAACGTACAAACTCCATACAGACAGCATGCATAGTCGGGATCGAACCTGGGTCTCCAACGCTGCAAGCGCTGTAATGCCCCTGTCCCACTTAGGAAACCTGAACGGAAACCTCTGGAGACTTTGCGCCCCACCCAAGGTTTCCGTGCGGTTCCCGGAGGTTTTTGTCAGTCTCCCTACCTGCTTCCACTACCTGCAACCACCTGCAACCTCCGGGAACTGCACGGAAACCTTGGGTGGGGCGCAAAGTCTCCAGAGGTTTCCGTTCAGGTTACCTAAGTGGGACAGGGGCAGAGGCAGCAACTCTACCGCTGCGCCACCGTGCCGCCCCCTACACAGTGCTCTTCCTAAAGAAGGATCCATTACCATCTGATAAGTGGGATAACATAGAACTAGTGTAAACAGGTGATCGATAGTCAGCGTAAAATCGGTCGGAACAGAGGGCCTGTTTCCATGCTGTATCTTTCAATCAATTATCCAATCAATCAACCTTACATGAGACCAGGGAATTGGTCAAATTTAAATTATTGAATCAACTTTCTCATCAGCTCCTTCTGTTAAGATGTTGGTGCAAAGTCTCTTCAGGCTGAACTTTGGTGCCTTCCCTCACAGTGGGAAACTTTGATTCCGCTGTGTGGGGATGTCTGTGTTAAAGACCATCGTGTTCTGTGCTCTATTTCATTCGTATGGACGTATGGTGACCACACATTTCACTGTACCAATTGGTACATGTAACAATATATGTCTCTTGTCTCTTATCTTGTCTCAAACTCCACAGTACCTGGAGCATTGTGTGCTCTTTTGATCTCCTAATTTATGGAAAGCCATTCTTGCTATTAAGGGAATGCAGTGGAGGTTCACCAGGTTATTTCCCGGGATGGCAGGACTGACATATGATGAAAGAATGGATCGACTGGATTGAATGGATCGAATGGATCGAGTGAATTCCTTATATTCACTGGAATTTAGAAGAATGAGAGGAGATCTTATGGAAACATATAGAATTCTTAAGGGATTGGACAGGCTAGATGCAGGAAAAATGTTCCCCATGTTGGGGGAGTCCAGAACCAGGTGTCACAGTTTAAGAATGAGGGGTGGGCCATTTAAGACTGAGATGAGGAAAAACTTTTTCACCAGAGAGTTATGAATCTGTGGAATTCTCTGCTACAGAAGGCAGTGGAGGCCAATTCACTGGATGTTTTCACGAGAGAGTTAGATTTAGCTCTTAGGGCTAACGGAATCAAGGGATATGGGGAGAAAGCAGGAATAGGGTACTGATTTTGAATGATCAGCCATGATCATATTGAATGGCGGTGCTGGTACATAGGGCCGAATGGCTTACTCCTGCACCTATTTACTATGTTTCTATAACATCTTCACAACTTGCTCCATTGCACGATTTAACAGAAAGGTTGCCGTCCTGCTCCTCATTAATATGCAGTTCTAACTCAAGAGCAATACAGTTTAGTTTAGTTGAGTTTAGTTTATTGTCACGTGAGCCGAGGTACAGTGAAAAGTTTTTGTTGCATGCTGTACCAAAAGACGATACATGATAATAATCAACCGCCCACAGTGCACAGATACAGGATAAAGGGAATAACGTTCAGTGCAAGATAAAGTCCAGTAAAGTCCGATTAAAGATGGTCCATCAATCAATCAATCAGATTTATTCCTCACATACACAATAAAGTGCAGTGAAATGAATTTGCCAGCAGCGGTACAATAAAAAAGAACACACAATACACAATAACAATTTAACACAAACATCCACCACAGCATTCATCACTGTGGTGGAAGGCACAAAGTACAGTCAGTCCTCCTCCATTTTCCCCCGTGGTCGGGGCCATAACCTCCGCAGTCGCCGCTGCGGGCAGCCAAATGTACAGGCCCTCTCGTCTGGAAGGTAATCCCGAATCGGTGCTTCCCTACCGGAGGCCGCGGCTTCAGGATGACCTAGGCCTCAGGCCAGCGGTCGGAGCTCTTCTCCAGGGATCCCCGGCGAGGGATCCCGCTCCGGAAGGTGAGTAAGTAAGTCCCCGCCGTGCCCGCGGCTAGAAGCTCCACAGCCCGCGGCTTCGAGATGTTGAAGGCATCCAAGGGGTTCCAATGACGAAGAGGGGAAGTCAGAGCTGCCGTCAAGTTGGTGATTACTTGTCTGTGGGTGATTCCAGTTATATTCCACCAACAGAACATGGAACATGTCTGTGGAATTCTCTGCCTCAGAGGGCGGTGGAGGCCGGTTCTCTGGATGCTTTCAAGAGAGAGCTAGATAGGGCTCTTAAAAATAGCGGAGTCAGGGGATATGGGGAGAAGGCAGGAACGGGGTACTGATTGGGGATGATCAGCCATGATGACATTGAATGGCGGTGCTGGCTCGAAGGGCCAAATGGCCTACTCCTGCACCTATTGTCTATTGTTTATTGTCTATTGTCTATACATAGAACAATACAGAAGACAGGCACAAAAAGCTGGTGTAGCTCAATGTGTCAGGCTCCGCATTCCTCCCACACTCGAGAGATGTACAGGATTGTTGGTTTATAGGCTTTGGTAAAATTATAAAAATTGTTCTTAGTGTGTAGGATAGTGCTAGTGTATGGGGTGATCGCTGGTCGGTGCGGATTCGGTTGCCGAAAGTCCTTTTTCAGACCTAGTTCTCTAAAGTCCAAAGTTTAAAGGTATTCCAAAGAGCACTTCAAAATGACCTGATTGATTGAAAGATGCAGTGTGGTAATAGGCCGTTTGGCCCATCAGGTCTACGCTGACCACCGATCAGCCAATCACTCAGTTTCAGTTGTAACTATCAAAAAGAATTGGTTGAATGATTGAAGATAATTAATTTGTGAGGCTGTGGAGAAAAAGCTGGAAAAACAGGTTCACCGCCTACATCCACTCGTTATCACTTTTCTCACAGCCAACAATGGACCATTGTGGGCTCCACGTTTCCTTGATCATCGTCGCTGGCTTTGATTTGTTCTTTTCATAAACTTTCATTGATTTATTATTTGTACTTTTTCATACCTCCAGCCTTCCAGTCCCCTGACCCCCAGTCTGAAGAAGGGTCTCGACCCGAAACGTCACCCATTCCTTTTCTCCAGAGATTATCATCGGTGGTCACTCGGAACGAGTACGACTGTCCTCTCCTGGAGGACGCCTGTGCGTGACTTTGTTTAACGTGGGGAGACTGGTGCACAGACACCCACCACACAGTCCTTGACAGATCTGGGTCAGGATCCAGTGGCATGGAGTCCAAGACGACCGGAGACCCTTTTCTGCTGCAGCCTTCATCCGCCTTCCCAGCCGTTGTGACGCTCCACTTAAGTCAGACATCATCCTCCGCCTGTTCCACCGTTGAGGTCTTGGTTGGATTGCTCTTTGTCAGGGACCTTTTCATGTGTTCAAGTTCAAGTGAGTTTATTGTCATGTGTCCTTGATAGGACAATGACATTCTTTCACACAGAGAGTTGTGAGTCTGTGGAATTCTCTGCCTCAGAGGGCGGTGGATACTTTCAAGAGAGAGCTAGATAGAGCTTTTAAAGATAGCGGAATCAGAATATATGGGGAGAAGGCAGGAACGGGATACTGATTGGGGATGAACAGCCATGATCACATTGAATGGCGGTGCTGGCTTGAAGGGACAAATGGCCTGCTCCTGCACCTATTATCTATTATCTATTGTCTATTGTCCCCCTCGACCTTACCGCCATGTGTGACCCTACCAGGAGCATAGCTTCAGACGGCATCGCTCTCAGGATCTCAGGACCACACAAGCTTCTCCCCCACGACAAGGTGACAATCAACAGAGAAGTCTCCAGAGATGCTGCCTGACCCGCTGAGTTACTCCAGCATTAACTGTCTATCTTTGAGTCAAAGCAAGATCCTGGTTCCACCTTAACCGCCCTATTGATGGACCACAGTTCTGTGCTGTCTAACGTGCCTGTAAAGTTACAGCAAGTCAAATTTTAATTGTTCCAATCTCGGTGCAGATGACAATTTAACATTCTTGACTCTCTTGAATCTCTTGAGTGTGAGTTTAAAGTGTAGACAGGATGTTAGCTAATTACATGATGGAAGACATGAATAACAAGCAAATCTAAGACCAAAATACAGATGGGAGAGTTAGAGCGAATTTCAGTTCACATCCGGTGCATATGACACACAAACACTCGTGATTTTCGCTGGTAAAGCAGACCACAACTCCCTTTTTCATGCCACATTATATTTCACAGGGTAATTGAGGGAGAATTTTACATGTAATTCTGCGAAAGAAAAAAAAAAACTGTTGGATCATTATCAGAGAATGAATCATTTTATTCTTCCAAGGGATGCAAATCAAATTGAAGCCTATTACAATTATTTAATGACTTGAATATTAGTGTCTATAAGCAGTTAAAGTTATGACATATGGTAATATATTTTCTCCAGCTATTCTTTTAAGGAGAAAAGACAAATAGAACTGTGCAGTCTTTAATTTTATAGTAATCTTTTATGTACTAATAATTTGTGACAAATATCAACATGGTCTCGTATAATACAGAAAACGGCTGGATGCAATTCTGAACGTTAGATTCGATTCCACCGCAAATGTAATGGCTGTATCTTTTCTTGTAGCCAATACCCCTAAGATTAAACGGGTTGGCATTCAGATGGCAATGCTTGCAATCCATCCTACCCGGTGGAAAAGTGGACGTGAAACAACAACTGTGGTGCAGCGGTAGAGTTGCTGCCTTACAGCGGCTTAGGTTAGGTAAGGGGGAGGTACAGCAAAACCTGGATGTCCTTGTACACCGGTCACTGAAAGTTGGCGTGCAGGTACAGCAGGCAGTGAAGAAAGCGAATGGAATGTTGGCCTTCATAACAAGAGGATTTCAATATAGATATAGAGAGATTCTTCTGCACTTGTATAGGGCTCTGGTGAGACCACATCTGGAGTATTGCGTACAGTTTTGGTCTCCTAATTTAAGGAAGAACATTGAGGCAGTGCAGCGTAGGTTCACGAGATTGATCCCTGGGATGGCGGGACTGTCATATTAGGAAAGATTGAAAAGACTAGGCTTGTATTTACTGGAGTGTAGAAGGATTAGGGGTTATCTTATAAAAACATATAAAATTATAAAAGGACTGGACAAGCTAGATGCAGGAAAAATGTTCCCAATGTTGGGCGAGTCCAGAACCAGGGGCCACAGTCTTAGAATAAAGGGGAGGTCATTTAAGACTGAGGTGAGAAAAAACATTTTCACCCAGAGAGTTGTGAATTTGTGGAATTCCCTGCCACAGAGGGCAGTGGAGGCCAAGTCACTGGATGGATTTAAGAGAGAGTTAGATAGAGTTCTAGGGGTTAGTGGAATCAAGGGATATGGCGAGAAGGCAGGTCGGGTTATTGATTGGGGACGATCAGCCATAATCACAATGAATGGTGGTGCTGGCTCGAAGGGCCGAATGGCCTCCTCCTGCACCTATTTTCTATGATTTTATGTTTCTATGTTAAGATCCGGTTTCGATCCTGACTACGGCTGCTGTCTGTAAGGAATTTGCATGTTCTCCCCATGACCGCGTGGGTTTTCTCCGGGTGCTCCGGTTTTTCTCCCACGCTCCAAAGACGTGCAGGTTGGTAGGTTAATTGGCAAGGTAAAATTGTAAATTGTCCCTAGTGTGTGTAGAATAGTGTTAATGTGCGGGGATCGCTGGTCGGCGCGGACTCGGTGGGCCGAAGTGCCTGTTTCCACTCCGACCAGCGATCCGCGCACACTAACACTATCCTACACACTCGGGACAATTTTTACAATTTTACTGATGCCAATTAACCTACAAACCTGTACGTCTTTGGAGTGTGGGAGGAAACCGGAGATCCCAAGGAAAACCCACGCGGTCACGGGGAGAACGTACAAACTCCGTATAGTAGAAGAAGTACTGTCAACTCTCCGACTCCCACAGTTACCTTGACTACACTTCCTCCCACCCTGCCTCTTGCAAGGATATCATCCCTTCCTCTCAATGTATCTATGAGGACAGAAGACAAAAATAAAATCATCCCATATTAATCGATGATCTATGAGAGCGTTCCAGTTTTAGTTTTTAGAGATACAGCGCGGAAACAGGCCCTTCGGCCCCACCGAACAGCGATGCCCACACAATAACATTATAGGGACAATTTACATTTATACCAAGCCAATTAACCTACAAACCTGTACGTCTTTGGAGTGTGGGAGGAAACCGAAGATCCCGGAGAAAACCCACGCAAATCATAGGGAGAACGTACAAACTCCGCTCAGGCATCACCCGTAGTCAGGATCGAACCCGGGTCTCTGATGCTATAAGGCAGTAGCTCTACTGCTGCGCCTAACTCTATGATTCTACTCTATGACATTTCTGGAACAGCAAATGTATATTTCGGCAGAAGGATTTTGGGTGAATCAGCTTTTGAGAAAGAATACACATTGTGAAGAGAAACACCAGCTACACAACAAAGGTTAGTAGACTGGATAGTTACCAGAAAGACAAGATGGATAGTCTGAGGAAGGGTCTCGACCTGAAACATCACCCATCCTTTTTCTCCAGAGACGCTGCCTGACCTGCTGTTGTAGGGTGTCTCCTTTATCATCATTATTTTTTGCATATCTTTCATTCAGTGTTCTTTATCTCTCCACATCACCGTCTATATCTCTCCTTTCCCTTATCCCTAACCAGTCTGAAGAAGGGTCTCGACCCGAAACGTCACCCATTCCTTCTCTCCTGAGATGCTGCCTGTCCCGCTGAGTTACTCCAGCTTTTTGTATCTATCTTCACTGTAATAAAATAAAGTACCATACCATACCATAAATAAGGTACCATACCATTAAACGTGGAGAAGTTATTGTTCATACCACTGGGTTGTAAGCTACCCAAATGCTACTATTTCAAATACATTGCCTTCCAGGCTTGGAGTCCCTGGAAACTGAATTAGAAGCTAGTTTCAGAAGGAGAAATTATGCTTTCATAGTAAGACAGACATTTGGTTAACCTTCCTGGACACAATGCATCTGGACAGATTATCCACCTTGTTAGGAGAAAAATCCTCATCATATGCATCTGGAAGACAGTTTGCTGCACAAACCCATCTGGGAAAGAGTTAATTGGCTTTCCTGCCAGCACCATCTGGCAACAGCACTATCTCAGCTTGCCGTACTCACTATCAATAAATCTTATAATGATAATTATGGCTTTGTTTCAGTGGTGCTGATTAAGTTCCACTGGTAGTTACATTTTATGCTAAGATTTATATTTGTGATATTCAAGAGAAATTCAGTTTTGTGCCAAAGACGAGAACTCAAGGTTCCTTCTTGTTGTTTCTCGTTGATAAAACTTTCCCAAATGCACTAAATGCATCGTAACATGGTGGCAAAACCCATAACAGTAAAACCCAGGTAAGCAGAGCAGAAATAATTGTCAGTATGGCACTGTGGCACAGGGACAGTTTCTTCCCAGCTGTTATCAGGCAACCGAACCATCCTACCACAGCCAGAGAACGGTCCTGAACTACCATCAACTT